>NW_027472029.1:300000-494000 GCF_965638725.1 Aptenodytes patagonicus | reverse complement strand
CCAACGTAAAAAATCCGCAGTCCAAAGAAATAAAACAATGCTTCTGCCTACGACTTAATTCTAAACTAACTGTTTTCGCTTGCATTGTGTTTGAAGCATAAATTCAAAAGTGTCATTAAACACGTAGGCGACAAACATTTAAGAACATTTATGTGCATATACTGAAGGTGTAGTAAAAACAACTGGAAAGGATACAATTGCATGTTTGTAGCTTTCTTCAATGTTTTCTAGCAAATAGAGATCCAGCAGTGCCTGAAATAAAAAATTAGGTGGTCTTTAAAAACCCCTGTCTTGCATAAATCACTGGCTCTTGGGTGGGGTTGGGGGGGGGGGCGTTGTTGTTGTTGTTGTTGTTGTTGTTTTCAGTGAACACCACACTCACATGTAAAGTAGCAGGTGGATATTTCCCAGTTCCTCCTTCATCTCTCCGCCACAACTTCTCAACTTGGTCTCCTAACTGGGAAACCATTCCATCAATCATCAAGCAGTCAGAATCCCATTTTCCTCTGGAACAAAAGGTAGCAAGGGTTTGGACAGAGTAAAACACTAATTCCAGCCTCTCCGTGTAACAAATTTCCTCCAGTCAAAACAAAAAATGAGCCAGTCAAAGAAAGGAACAAACATACAAAGGCGTGATTACGACTCGAAATGCACATGGAAAAAATTTCTGAGTCAGATGGAAGACAGAGGTCCCTTCCAACCCAAACTATTCTATGATTCCATGATTCAACGACCGTTAGGAGACATTCAGCTATTAAAGGAGTTCAAAATAGAACTACAATTACGGATGGCTGAACTTTTAAGAATTACGCTCTTCAAAAGCCCTTCACAGTCTTCTGCCGACTGCGACGCTACCCTTTACTTTCCCGCCGATAAAAAGCAGAAAAAGCACGCTAGAGGCTGTATGCTTCTAAGGAACACATGAGCCTGTAGGTAAGTTACTTGCGACGTAAGCTAAGTCAGAGGAACTTTCAAGTCAATACCTAATCCACTGCAGCTTCCACCTTAACTCACCTGGCAGCATCTTGTTCACAGTGCCATAGCCTAAGCTTGTTTAGGTCTTTATTTAGCTCTCAGTACAACTGCCAAAGAAAAATCTATTATCATCTAATCCAAGGCATATCACCTATATGCCAGCAAGCTAGTCCAGGAAAGAGAGTTTACAGTAGGAAGCGACTTCTAGCCAATAGCCAGTAGAGTGCTAGGTGTGCCAACGACGTGTAACTCTGACTATCTTATTAAATCACACAAAGGTACTTGTGAGTAGGGGATTTAGGCCAATACAATTTTTACCATCCATTACTAGTCAAGAAGAGAGAGGATTTTTTTTCACAACACGCTTTCTTCTGTGCCCAGAACAACTGTTCTGTGAACGCCGTGCTTTGCTGAGCTGGAGATGACTGAGCCTCTCCTAATCACACGATCTTCTTCAGGAGTAACAAATTATACAGATTAGCCAATGAGTTAAGTACGCCACAAAAAACTGATGATACCAGCAAATGGTACTAAGCAGAGGTGTGTGTAAACATTTTAACACAGGAGAGTAAGCTCTGCGTTCAACAGAACACACGCATCACCGCAGTCAAGAGTATTGCCGGCAAAGGCATTAAGCGTGGCAAATACAACCGTCGATACAAAAGCCATTCACTTCCACTTCCGAATTGGCAGTGGAAGCGTTCTAGAGTTTTCCAGTAAGTCCTACCTCGATAAACGCTCAAGTTTCTGCCGATGACCAGTATAGTAGCTCTGAATCAGAGGATAATTGTAGAAAGGTCTAGACAAACACGTCTCGTCATCTACAGGCAATAAAGTAAAAGCAAGTTAAAGAAGCAATATCACATTTTTAATCTAAAATTTTTGACTAAAAAGACAGACGATCGTACAAGCTAAGCATCAAGAAGCCTCCAACTCTGAAAGCAGCCAGTCCTGTTTCTGCCTTTGCTAAAGGAGACGTAAGACACGAGACTCAATTCCTTCCTGTCTCAAGTGCCATTTCAAGTTTACAGTTGACGCCGCATTCAGAACATGTGGTGTAAGCTGGAGTTCACTATAAGAAAAAACAGTTCTCTGAGGGAATGGTTTTTTCAACGTGTCACGTGAGCGTTTGTAAGACAGTTAAGGCTGGCAACAGAATTTATAATCCATCCAAGGAAAGAAGTATTTCCGAGGTGTAGATTTCCCTCAAGCAATAAAGACAAAGTTCAAAACATGCAGGTAATGCTTTTACTGTAAAAACAAGCACTCCAGTATTGGTTGTTCCACAGTTATTTGTTTCAAATCCCAAGTATTTCAAGCTGTGGACATAAGCAACTCCTTGAATAGCAACAGAGGCTTGTTGCTATTTCCAAAACACATCCCGGAAAGAAACCGCTTGCATTACGCTACACTAGGTACCTGAAAAACCTGTAAAATCTCCGTTTCACCAACGGAACGTCAGCACACGCTGTCGCTGGACCGACACGACGTGTTACGGACAAAACATTTACCAAAGCATGGCTAAGCATGTGTTCGTAGGAATCACTTCCTGGAGAGTCTCCTCGTTACAAACGTGTTACAGTTTATGCTTACCTAAACCCTCTGGAAGGAGGCTGGATCGACAGAACCAGGTGACCACTTGTGCATACAAAGAAATGAGGCTAGTTACCACCTGCTTGTTTGTCAAGTCTGCAAAACCTGAAAAAAGGCATAGAAGATGATTCTTGTGATGCAATTCCTCCCATTTTTACAAAACTCCCTTCATCATACTGAACAGAAAGTACAAAAATAACACGGTAGAAATCTTTGCCTTTGCAGTTTTCACTCTCTGTCACTTCCTCCTTTGAAGAAAAACCCCACAATCGCCACCAAAACAAAAAGCAACCCCTACAAAGAAGCACATTCACTAAAGGTTAGAGTAACAAAAATAAAGCCTGAACTAATAAATGCACTCACGAACAAGACCTCTGGTTTTCACGTAGCAGAGATTTGTACTACAGCAAAGGGATACGCCTCTTTTTTCTCAACATGCCAAGGACAGTTTATAATATAAAAAGCTACAGAAACCCAAGTAACTTACAACTTACTCATTTCTGCTTCCTTCATACGTTTCAGTCATTTGCAATACCAGACTTGCATGCAATTACAAATTGCTAGCTAAGAATTAAAGAGAATACTTTTCGGCATTAGCACATTCAGTTGCTGTAATGTCGACCCAGTTGCTTACATCGCTTCTTGCTGAATGTAGCCTCCCCTAGCCACTTGCATGAACTCCACAACAAACTGTTTCCCTGAACTCAGGGCATGTTAAGTGGTCCTCCCAGCTTCTCAGATTTAAGCCCCTTCTCCCAGCTAAATTTGGCTTTGGCTGTCTTCCAACCATCAAAAACAACAAAAGCTCATGCTTCCACAACTGCAACCCAAGCATAATTCCAAACCTTAATAAAACGTGCCAAAGGCTTAGTAATACTCTTACACACCTTTTTCAGTAAGCTCCTGTGCTTCCGTTAGAAAACAGTTTAAGACTGTGCTAAGGTTGCTCAGGAGCAACTGGCAGTGCTGAAGAGACTGTAATGTCTGTGGGTCAATGAAGTTGCAAGAGCCATCAAACAGCGGAACACCTTTTTGAGAACGAATATTAAAGCGTTAGCCGGCAGAGCAATTTCAGAGTTTCAAAGTACACTTAAAGAACCGCGTGCAATATCCTATACCAGCAGATTACTGAACAAGCTCAGTTAGAAAGAATGGTTTTATGTTTGCAGAATGACTACACTAGGACTCACATGTTTGGTCCAGTTCGTCTTTTGTATAGATCACTTTGTTCCACGTCCACTCAAGAACAAACCGTAAATTAGCAGCAGAACTTGGCTGCTCTTTAAAAAAAGAGAACAAAAAAGAACTGAATCAACAATTTCAAACCAAAAAATACGTAACATCAAAACAACATAAGAAGCGTTACCTTCAGATGTCCAATGCTTAATGCATCCAGTCAGAAGTTCTAAAGAACCTGCCTGGACAGCAGCTGACAATACCGCTTCTAACTGCTCCTCCTAAACGTAACAGACAAACTAAAATGAGCATCTCACATGCTGTCAATACCTGAACCATCAACAGGACGTGTTTGCTTCTAACCGTATACTCATTCAGACGTCACAAAGGCAGTGAGTACACATGCAACTAATTCCACATTCTTTTTCTTAATTCTAGCCACGGGCTGGACTGCTGCTTGGTCTGAGGAACACATTAAACTTTTCCTCTGCCAGTTCAACTTACTGAAGGCTGATTCTAACCTTTATTTGCATGCCTCTGCATTGTAGTCTCAGTTTACTGAGTTCCAACTAACTGTTGTCGGTAACATCCTCTGCTAGACCCACTACGCGTTTTGTGCGTGAAGCTTGCCATCAGGAATGCATGAAGGGGACAGACCAAATACACTCTTTGCGTGGAAACAGTGAAGCTAAGGGCAAGCAGCTTTCTAGACTATGAAGGCGTCAAGCAGTTCTGACGCCCAAAACGTTAAGTTACAGTTTTCTAAAATGACAGGAAAGAAGTGAGACATTTAAAGTCTAATAGGTTTACATTTTAGGCCGTTCCAACACTGTATTACAGCGTAGCGGTAATCCTTTAGAAGGATAATGCACAGGTGTGCACAGACATGCGATGTTAAGTAGCAGCTTATTTCAGCTGGTGTTCTGATACTTCTTTCAGGTGAAACGATCCTTCATAAAATTTTACTTGCTTGCTTGTTTGCTTGTTTGGTTTTTTTAAACACATTCAAAACTATCTTTCCCTTCTAGGTAAAATCATTCCAGTCAAAGCCATTTCTACACATTGGAATACACATGTGATAGTTCCACCTTTGTCTGAAAAGTGGTTGCAGACAAGGAAACACACCAAATGCTACTTACGGTGGCAAACAAAACTCCAAAGCAAGCTTCTTGACCCGAACCCTGAAATTTGTCTTACTGACATGCAAACGAAATCCCTGCTCAAATGCCTAACAAGTCTCTGAACGAGATAGTCCCAGTTCAGCAAAGGTTATTAGAAAAACTTCTTGATTTCCCAAGTTATTTCCAAACTGGAGTTGACGCCAGAACATCTAATCTGAATGCAAGAGTCTACATCAGGCTTGCAAAATAAACAGTCTATGGGCTAGGCCAACTTGCCAAGAAATTTACTTTAGCTACCGCACTGTGCAGAAGCGTTACTTGCCCTAACACGCTTCCACAAATCCGGTGAAGAATCCAGTAGACAGGAAGATGAGGGCAGTGGGAAGACTGCTCTCCCCTCCCCACTAACCGCTCCACTGTGGGATGACTAGCTAGCTGATCCCTTAGCTTAGATCCTGCCTGGGTGAAGACGCTCCATCTCTCACAAAACTCTTTGCATGAGAGAGAGAGGTTGGTGCACTGCAAACGGGAAACCTACGAAAGAGGCGGGTGAAGTCACTATGGTGGGATAAAGCAGGTAGAAGGTAGTGGGTGTCATGAGATAAAGGTGATTAAGGTGTTGCAGCAACAAGAGGGCACTCTAAGAGGAGTAAATTGGGCTACTGTAGCACAAGGCAAAGGCTACAGAGGTGAAGATCTGCTTTGAGAGGATGCAGAAGCGCCTACTGATGAAGGGAAAATGAGCGGAAGCGGTGATGAAAGTCTCAGGTAGAGCTGACCACAGTAATTGTTTACCACAGCCCACTTCCTTGGAAGCAAATGGTCACGTATCGTGCAGCAAGCTGATGTCTGCAATAGCTTGCATCCGAGCGAGACACCCCCTTCGTCAGCTACTGCACTGAACCTCGTGCTTTGAGAAGCTGACGGGGATGAAGGTTGTTCTGAGGGAAGGGTGCTTTCTGCTGCGCATGACCAGCACTGACTGCACGCGTCCTTGTGCGTATCTGGGGCACAGAATGAAGAGAGGGGTCTCTAAAGACTGTTCCCAGTCAACCTCAGTAGTTTGGATCGAAGACTACTACTACTTCTGCTAACTAAAGTCAAGCCCTGCATTTCAGTGCAGCTTGCAAATAACAGGAAAATCAGATCATCATGTCCTGTAGCCTCTACAGCCCCGTCAGACAAGAGGGATGTATTTCCCCCTTGATTCCCTGATACGCACTCACCTGGCTCAAACTGGATGGCTGGGCATCAACTAGTCTTGCAGACAGCAAGCCAGCTACAAGACACCTATTGTAGCTGTCATGAATGGCTTCGCTTATCGAAGGACCAGATTTCTTTAAAAAATTCAAGGTCTGAAACACCAATCAAAAACTACAGGTTAAGACAGCATTATTAGGCAGTCGCTAAGGTTCTGGATAACCACTAAGAGAACTAATACAAACGTTCACTTAAACTGTCAGAAAGCTTGCATCAATAATGTGCTTTAGGTTGGCAATCTGAGCAAGCGTTACTAGGGAGAGTCTTAAAGACGGCAGCCAAACTAACAGTTACAGTTTCTAAACCAAATCCTGTAAAACACAATAGCAGCCCTTGCAATGCTTAAGTATTTTCGAGCTGCTCTGTCACGACACAGGCCTTTCTCTTTCCCTGAACACTGACGCAAAATACATTCTCTACAAGCTAGAACTAACACACAACTTCAAATCACACTTTGGAAGACCCTTTCTGTGCTTCTTTGTGCAGAAGCTGGTTTATGTTGGAAATATTTGGCGAGCTGAAACTTACTTCAAAATTATTTGTTACAATCCGTGCAGTGGCTCGGAAGTTACAATTTGGCCAAGTTTGGGAGAAAAAACAAATTCATTTCTTCTTAAACAGTTAAGTAATTTCTCATTTTCTCCACTCTGTCCTCCTTTTTCAAGTTAATCAGGGGTCAAAACCCTAAAACTCGGGACTATGCAGGCAGTTCGACTGATGGGTAATAAAGCAGTAACAGCTTTCCCCGACTTCCACAACATTTTTGTTCTTGCCCTACAGCAACGTTCTACTCCTTTCTAGACATTCAATCCCTGATCGTGCTTCAACAGGAGACAATGGTAGTTTTACAGTCCCGAGAGTGGACCTGAAACATGACCGTTTGCATAAAACTGGCAGGATACGATTGCAATTATGCGTGCGGATGGGCAGGATGAGCGTAAAACGGTCTCTGACACCGAAAGCAGTGCCACAGAAAACTTAGAAGAGGTACATCTCTTGACAGTCTCAATAAAGACACAGTAAAAGATCACCTCCTTCTGGAAGCCGGTGCAAGTCATGCGAACGACTCCGGAGTTCAGCAAGCACGTACCATCTGCAGAAACAACGAACGTTTGACAGCACTCCGTACTCTCACAGTTATGTTATGACCAGTTCACATTTTCGAAATAGCCGTATCGGGAAAGATATAACTGAGTACCCATTTTCTTCATCACATCACTTACAAACTTGTTAAAAAAAATTACTGCGTGTAGGAATTTTCTCTCTAGCGCTGCCGAGGTGCTGTGCTTTCAGCTTCAGTTCAAAGTCGTTTCATTTTATAACCATCGCCACTTCACAGGCTACGTTACAAAAGCACCCAAACCCAAAACACAGCAGACCGTCAGATATGTTTCACAACACTAAATGCTTTCTTAGTACAACGTCATCAGAGTTGGGTTTGTGGGGGGTTGGGGTGTTTTGGCTTGGTTTGGGTTTTGAGTGACAAACAACGAACAAGAGAACCAATAAATGGCATTTGACCTCCGTTTAAGCTTATCGCTATTAAAAGCGGTGAAATACCTACCAAAATTATAGGTGCTTGGATGAAAAAACTGCTCAGGTGGTGGATAAGAAGGAGGAACTCCCCGGCTTAGACTCCGCTCACGTACCAGAATATCCAAAATGAGGTTTGGAGAAGTCACGCTTACCACAGTATCCAGCGACCACAATGCGAAATAGGGGCAATCGTGAAGGAATTCTTCTGGCCTTAAAGAAAACAAGCGCATAAGCTGAACGCCCACTTTCAAACGAATTGTTTGTAGGGATATTGAAAACAACTTAACAAAAATCTACCTTAGCGAATCTGGCATTTGAGCATGGTACCAGCGATTAATGTCAAATACACCCAAATAAGTAGATGGTCTTCCCTGACCATGTGTATTCACTTGCCAACTGAAGATTGATACGCTGGTCTCAGGAGACACTACTGTAAAAGACAAGACATGGTTTCTTATTTGTAGAAAAGACGATACACCTGATAGTTTTAAAACATCGCTTTCTGTTTTGACTTAATTCTGTTCCATCACTCATGAAACACAGCACTTTTCACAAATTTTTAGAAGGCACTCTCCTCAGAAACATGACACAAGTGGAGAAAATCCAAAGGCATTTTTATTAGATTTTGACACACGGTTGATAGAGGATGGCATCACAGAAGAGGTGGAAGTTGCCACTTCAGGACTAAATCAAAGACAATAAACAGAAATAGCCTAGAATGATCATGCAAGTGTCTTCCTTCCAACATCAGACATACGTTAAGGCCAGAGAGGGAAGGTGAATAACGCAGTCAAAACAAAAGGCTATGAAAGTTATCACTGCAGCAGGCTCAAAGATGTGGTCAGAGCATAACTGAATTTGTAAACCCAGAGATGTATGTTGACTTATTGCAAGGTAAGGAAAGACATCGTAAGAGTTTTAACTGTGTATATGGACAAGGAAAGCTGCTGCTTTAAGAACTCGTGTACTCCTAATAGGTGCAGGAACCTATTAGGTTTAGAGAGGACAAACTGGACAGGCAGATCATAGAACTATACAACGATTCAGGTTGGAAAAGACCCTTAAGATCATCAAGCCCAACCGTAAACCTAACGCTGCCAAGTCCACCACTAAACCATGTCCCTAAGCGCCACGTCTCCACGTCTTTGAAATACCTCCAGGGGTGGTGACTCCACCACTTCCCTGGGCAGCCTGTTCCAATGTTTAACCACTCTTTCAGAGAAGAATTTTTTCCTCATGTCCAATCTAAACCTCCCCTGGCGCAACTTCAGGCCATTTCCTCTCGTCCTATCGCTTGTTACCTGGGAGAAGGGACTGACACCCACCCCACCACAACCTCCTTTCGGGTAGTTGTAGAGAGCGACAAGGTCTCCCCTCAGCCTCCTTTTCTCCAGGCTAAACAACCCCAGGTCCCTCAGCCGCTCCTCATAAGACTTGTTCTCCAGACCCTTCACCAGCTTCATTGCTCTTCTTTGGACACGCTCCAGCACCTCGACGTCCTTCTTGTAGTGAGGGGCCCAAAACTGAACACAGTATTCGAGGTGCGGCCTCACCAGTGCCGAGTACAGGGGCACGATCACTTCCCTCCTCCTGCTGGCCCCACTGTTTCTGATACAGGCCAGGATGCCATTGGCCTTCTTGGCCGCCTGGGCACACTGCCGACTCATGTTCAGCCGGCTGTCGACCAACACCCCCAGGTCCTTCTCTGCTGGGCAGCTTTCCAGCCACTCTTCCCCAAGCCTGTAGCACTGCATGGGGTTGTTGTGGCCGAAGTGCAGGACCCGGCATTTGGCCTTGTTGAACCTCATACAATTGGTCTGGGCCCATCGATCCAGCCTCTCCAGATCCCTCTGCAGAGCCTTCCTACCCTCGAGCAGATCAACACTGCCGACCGGACCCGTCCCACAGGGAAGTCTGCTGCCTCCCTGGGCCCCGGGTCAGAGACATCACTAGGAAGCTCCCTGGTTTGGTACGGCCTTCTGATTACTACCCGCTGCTGGTTATACAGGCTGGCAGTGATGAGGTTGCAGAGAGAAGTCCTGCAGTGATCAAAAGGGACTTCAGGGCACTGGGGCGACTGGTTCAAGGATCGGGAGCACAGGTAGTGTTTTCCTCTATCCCTACAGTGGCAGGGAAGGATACTGAAAGGAGCAGCAAAACACACCTGATCAACACGTGGCTCAGGGGCTGGTGCCATCGGAGGAATTTTGGTTTTTTTGATCACGGGGAGGTTTACATGGCACCGGGCCTGCTGGTGACAGACGGAGTTCAGCTGTCTCATAGGGGAAAAAGGATCATGGCTCATGAATTGGCAGGGCTCATTGAGAGGGCTTTAAACTAGGTTCGAAGGGGGAAGGGGATAAAACCAGGCTCACTAGAGATGAGCCTAGGGGTGGCGTGCCGATGCCGGGGGCGAAATCGATAGCCCAGCTCAAGTGCATATACACCAATGCACGCAGCATGGGCGGCAAGCAGGAGGAGCTGGAAGCCATTGTGCAGCGGGAGAGATATGACTTAGTTGCCATCACAGAAACATGGTGGGGTGACTCTCATGACTGGAGTGCTGCAATGGATGGCTATAGACTCTTCAGAAGGGACAGGCGAGGAAGGAGAGGCGGTGGGGTGGCCCTGTATGTTAGGGAGTGTTTCGATTGTCTAGAGCTCAATGATTGTGATGATGGTACGGTTGAGTGTCTATGGGTAAGGATGAGGGGGAAGGCCAACGAGGCAGATATCCTGCTGGGAGTCTGTTATAGACCACCCAACCAGGATGAAGGGGCGGATGAAGCATTCTACAGGCGGCTGGCAGAAGTCTCACAGTTGCTAGCCCTTGTTCTCATGGGGGACTTCAACTTCCCGGATGTCTGCTGGCAATACAACACGGCAGAGAGGAAGCAGTCTAGGAGGTTCCTGGAGTGTGTGGAAGACAACTTCCTGACACAGCTGGTAAGTGAGCCTACCAGGGGAGGTGCCTCGCTTGACCTGCTGTTTACTAACAGACAAGGACTGGTGGGAGATGTGGTGGTCGGAGGCCGTCTTGGGCGTAGCGACCATGAAATGGTAGAATTCTCGCTTCTTGGTGAAGTAAGGAGGGGGGGCAGCAAAACCGCAACCATGGACTTCCGGAGGGCAGACTTTGGCCTGTTCAGGACATTGGTTGAGAGAGTCCCGTGGGAGACGGTCCTGAAGGGCAAAGGGGTCCAGGAAGGCTGGACGATCTTCAAGAAGGAAGTCTTAAAGGCGCAGGAACAGGCTGTCCCTGTACGCCGTAAGAAGAACGGGTGGGGAAGACGACCGGCCTGGCTGAATGGGGAGCTCTTGCTGGGACTCAGGAAAAAAAGGAGAGTTTACCGCTTGTGGAAGAAGGGGCAGGCGACTCAAGAAGAGTACAGGGATCTCGTTAGGTCGTGCAGAGAAGAAATGAGAAAGGCAAAAGCCCAGCTAGAACGCAATCTGGCCGCTGTCGTTAAAGACAACAAAAAAAGCTTTTACAAATATATTAATGACAAGAAGAGAGCCAAGGAGAATCTCCATCCTTTATTGGATGCAGGGGGGAACATTGTCACCGAGGATGAGGAAAAGGCTGAGGTACTCAATGCCTTCTTTGCCTCAGTCTTTAACAGGCAGACCAGTTATCCTCAGGGTACTCGGCCCCCCGAGCTGGAAGACGGGGACGGTGAGCAGGATGAACCCCCCGTAATCCAAGAGGAAGCAGTTAATGACCTGCTACGCCACCTGGACGCTCACAAGTCTATGGGGCCGGATGGGATCCACCCGAGAGTGCTGAGGGAGCTGGCGGAGGTGCTCGCCAAGCCGCTTTCCATCATTTATCAGCGGTCCTGGTTAATGGGGGAGGTCCCGGACAACTGGAGGCTTGCCAATGTGACGCCCATCTACAAGAAGGGCCGGAAGGAGGATCCGGGGAACTACAGGCCTGTCAGCCTGACCTTGGTGCCGGGGAAGATTATGGAGCGGTTCATCTTGAGGGCGCTCACAAGGCATGAGCGGGACAACCAGGGGATCCGGCCTAACCAGCACGGATTCATGAAAGGCAGGTCCTGCCTGACCAACCTAATCTCCTTCTATGACCAGGTGACCCGCCTAGTGGATGAGGGAAAGGCTGTGGATGCGGTCTACCTGGACTTCAGTAAGGCCTTTGACACCGTCTCCCACAGCATTCTCTTAGAGAAGCTGGCAGCTCACGGCTTAGACAGGTGTACTCTGCGCTGGGTCAAAAACTGGCTGGACGGCCGGGCCCAGAGAGTTGTGGTGAATGGAGTCAAATCCAGTTGGCGGCCGGTCACAAGCGGTGTTCCCCAGGGCTCAGTACTGGGGCCGGTCTTGTTTAATATCTTTATCGATGATCTGGATGAGGGGATCGAGTGCACCCTCAGTAAGTTTGCAGACGACACCAAGTTGGGCGGGAGCGTTGATCTGCTCGAGGGTAGGAAGGCTCTGCAGAGGGATCTGGAGAGGCTGGATCGATGGGCCCAGACCAATTGTATGAGGTTCAACAAGGCCAAATGCCGGGTCCTGCACTTCGGCCACAACAACCCCATGCAGTGCTACAGGCTTGGGGAAGAGTGGCTGGAAAGCTGCCCAGCAGAGAAGGACCTGGGGGTGTTGGTCGACAGCCGGCTGAACATGAGCCGGCAGTGTGCCCAGGCGGCCAAGAAGGCCAATGGCATCCTGGCCTGTATCAGAAACAGTGGGGCCAGCAGGAGGAGGGAAGTGATCGTGCCCCTGTACTCGGCCCTGGTGAGGCCGCACCTCAAATACTGTGTTCAGTTTTGGGCCCCTCACTACAAGAAGGACGTTGAGGTGCTGGAGCGTGTCCAGAGAAGAGCAATGAAGCTGGTGAAGGGTCTGGAGAACAAGTCTTATGAGGAGCGGCTGAGGGACCTGGGGTTGTTTAGCCTGCAGAAAAGGAGGCTGAGGGGAGACCTTGTCGCTCTCTACAACTACCTGAAAGGAGGTTGTAGCGAGGTGGGTGTCGGTCTCTTCTCCCAAGTAACAAGCGATAGGACAAGAGGAAATGGCCTCAAGTTGCGCCAGGGGAGGTTTAGATTGGATGTAAGGAAAAATTTCTTTACTGAAAGAGTGGTGAAACATTGGAACAGGCTGCCCAGGGAAGTGGTGGAGTCCCCATCCCTGGAAGTATTTAAAAGACGAGTAGATGAGGCACTTAGGGACATGGTTTAGTGGACATGGTGGTGTTGGGTTGACGGTTGGACTCGATGATCTTAGAGGTCTCTTCCAACCTCAATGATTCTATGATTCTATGATTCTATGAACACTCCCGCCCAACTTGGTGTTGTCTGCAAACTTACTGAGGGTGCACTCGATCCCCTCATCCAGATCACCGATAATTATTTCAAACAGAAACTGACCGGCCACCAACTGGATGCAGATGCAGACATAGGTTTGCACAGGAAAAAAAACATTCAGGTAACATTCCTAAGCAATGGAGAGGATGATCTTATTGCTCAAAGAAGACAGCTGGAGGAATAAAACGACTGACAAGCATTACACAGATGACCCCACCATACGTCGCTGTAGCGTGTCAGCAAGCATAAAATAAAACCTATTTTGTCCTTTAAAGCAGCCCCACGTAACTTAAGCACCCAATTTGCCTTTTTCAAGAAGCCCAACAAGCTAGTCTATACAGATATTTAAGACTTTCACACTGCGGGTACAGAACAGCGTTCATTGCTTGGATTCTAAAACCGTTTCTTTTAGAATAGCCAAACATGGATATCAGAACAAACCTTCATTAACGCTATCCTCTCTGTCAACGTGGTTGCGAAATTTTTCTACAGTCTGGCAGCTGAGTAATTTGGCATTGCTGGTCTGCCCTCTCAAGGGAAAGACTCCACCCGTGAGATCTAAACTGTACCTTTCATCACAGTATTCCAAACCCTGCAGAAAAAATAAAAGGAGAGAGAAAAGGTCATTTGGGGCTAAAAACATACGTTATACCGAAACATGAAAGAACGTATACCTCTAGTAGAATATGCACAGTACAGCGTGTATTTCCCATGAGCTTATTTCTGATGGCCAATAGAAACGACATCTGACGTGCAAGAGAACTAAGTGTCAAATCGTAACGGGCAAGTTTGGCTGTAAAGGCTTTGCACATTTTCAAAATCTAGCATTTCCCTAACGTTATTCAGTTCTAAACATGTTTTGCAGAATTCCTTGCAACATCAAGGTTCCTTTACAAACCTAAACATATGTCTACAAAGAGATATCTGAAATAGCGTAACACATAAGCACGCAAAGCTCTTTGCTCCGTGTCTTGATTACAGAACTGATGAAGTTAGAGAAGTCATGGCATTACAGCAGCTAAAGCTCTGTCGAGAGGTATTATTATCCGTAGGCACACCACTAGAGCGAAAATGCATCTCTCTCTAGTAGCTATGAGAACTTCTTCCTGGTTAACGATCTTCTTTCAAACCGCGTAAGCTCTTACCAGCTCCTCCTCTAATCTTGCCAGAGACTAATGGGTGAAATATCCCTCAGCTCCTCCACCAAGCACAGCCAACAGCAAAAGCAGAACACAGAGGGGACGTGGGATGCACATGGGCAACGCGTTTAGGATCACAAATTACTACAGAGTCAGCAAACTACTTTGAGATATACAGAAACTCCAGCAGGGTTGTGTTGAACCTCCGATACCACCATTTTCTAAGTAAGCATTAACTGAAATACTGTCTTTCCAAATACAGCATACATTCAAACTGTCTACAATGCAACACATGAATTGTGTGTGTTGTGGACAAATAGCAGCTCTACAATTAAAAAAACCCAACAAGCAAACCACCAAACAAAATCAAAAACCAACAAAAAAACACCACCAAACAAAAACCAACCAAAAATCCATCGTACCGCACTCGACCCAAGTTTCCTAAACTTTCAGAGCTCTAAAATGAACTGGCACGACACAACGCATTCTCATATGATTTGATGTGATACCTCCAATTCACCTAATCTGAGAAGAGACAAGCTTTCTCTCAACCGTTCTAGGAAATGCTACCTATAAATATCGAGACTGGCTTTAAAAAAAAAAAAAAAAAAAATTCTGACATGACTAAAAAGAAAAATGCTAAATTTTGCTCTGAAGCATGCACAGTTCATTCTATTTTATCAAGTACCTTTGGACATAACAGAGACGTGCAGAGTAGATAAGAAAAATCTAAACCGCCTCTTTGAAAAACTAGCATGAAGCCCAAGCAAAGAACCTCATTTTTATTGTAGAAGGAATAATCACTAAAGCCAATTTTAATAAAAGTTGTCCTGAACAAGTCCACCATTCGAAAGACCGCTTCATCAGATGAAGTACTAAAACTCCATAAACCTGTTAGAGGTGAATTTTCACTGCTAGAAATTTCAACTTTTATTCACATAGAAATGTTGGGGGGGAGCCAGTCCCCCCCAGAGTTGGGGCGGAGGGGAAGGGGGAAATAATATCAAACAAGTCCTGCCTAAGACAGCTTCTAAAGCAAACCAGTATAGTTTACATTTTCCACGCTGGGGCAAGCAAATCTCAGTTAAGGAACCCCACTGTATGGAAGATGTTCAGTAACGACTTTATTGACCAGTAAAATACGAAGACACTTCGCAAATGAGGTGCACTGGTCAGACTCTGATACGAAAGTAGGGGCTGTACACTCTGTCCATCCGCAAGCATTGTGTAGGACAAAGGTAAAGATGTGCTCCGTGACCATGACTGGATGCACGAGATTTAGCAGCTGCCGAGGTGGTATAAAAAAGATCTTTGAAAGCACAACTTAAACACACCCTTAGGTTGATTTCTTGAGCACAGACTTAAACCAGCCTTGAAGGCAATGGAGACAGAAGTTTGAGGCTCATTTACAAAAAGACAGTGCCACATGTTCCAAAAGTCCTATTTGTGACCTTTTACCACGACACAAAGTCAAAGATGCGCTGCTTCATAGCCTCAAGTCTGATTCCTGGAAAGTAAAGCACTGCTGTAGTAGAAAAGTCTTTCAAGCTCCCATGAACTCTATTCAATGAACGAGGGTCAACAGTAGTCCTCCTTGTTTACTCAGACTTGGCCTGGCAATTGGGAACACCTCTTAAATTTTCTGCCACAGAAGACAGACAAGAAACTTGACTCAGCCAGTCATGCAGGCAGACAGCCACGTAGTACTGAGCAATCTGTGACTACAAGCAAGTATTCTGAGACCAAAAGTGTCCGCTGTGGAGCACAGATCCTGTCCTAATGCATCTTTTGGGGGTTTGGGGGGGCTGGGAGTTAGTTTTGGGGGTTTTTGGCAGTAGCTGTTATCAGGTCTTGGTATGAAGCTACATGTGTAAGTGGCTCATCCGGAAGCGAGCTGAAGAGCCCGTCTTTTTGCCCCAGAGGGTCCAGCTGTTTAGTTCTCTCTTCAACTACCTCGTAAGATTGGTTCCTGTTTCAGTCTTCCACAACACTCATCACAGGGAAGCAGAAACAGCAGGGGAGTGAAATAGCTCAAATCCAGAGACTGGTGCCTGACACCTCTTAGAAGCCTGTGAATGCATTACTGGTTGCATAGTCTGTAGAGGGTTAAAAGCCTCACATTAACTACACCACAGCTTTCTCAGGTCACAAACACAACAACAACAACAACAGTATTTAATCACTTTGTGTGCTTTTTTAAAAGAGTGGCAACGGGAATTTCTAGGAGACGCATGTTTAGAAGCTGCTTTTAAACATTTCAGCCTTCTGAGGTGGAAGCTGACACTCGTCACGTCTTACTCAGGAAAATAAGATGACCAAGAATTGCTGCATAGTAAAAGGTCCCCCATTTTAACATTAAAGTGTTGAGACAGAACAAAGCAGCCACGAGAGAAACGGCTATAGACCAATGGGGTTTTTTCCAAAGAAGCACACAGTACAAGGTACGGTCTTTGCCGCTGCTAAGGCTGTAGCTACAAGTAACTTTAAAAGAGGATAGCCCCGTCTTCTCTTCCTACGTGCCATTAATTTGGTGTTTAAATGAAGAATAATTTTATTTGTAAAAGCTGCTTCCTCTTCAGGAATTGAATTCAGTTGGGCTCTTTGCAGGTGAATCCAGTTGAAACACTCAACACTGCAGTATGAAATTGTACGACTTGTTTTCAAAACCTATGGACAAAGGCCATGCCCAAGAAGACTCAGCAAGAGATTACTTCCTTTTCATTCATCTGTGAATTTTGATGGTAAATATTACCCCTGCCAGCTTAACTGATACTCACTTCGAGAAAATTTAGTACTAGTTTCATCCTTCCACACACATGCACGTCTTACCTCGTACATGACTTGTCCTGATGCCAAGCGTTTTCTGTCACCAAATGCTAACTGCAACAGATGTAAACTCACAACATCACCTTCACTGAAAAAGGTGTAAATTATGACATTTGATTACAAAGCTGCTTTATAGTCCTCATTACCATTTTATTAGATCGAGACTGAAGTTTTCCTAATAGCATGCTCTTGCTGAAAAGAAAAACAGCACTTCCCAAAACATGGCAGTCGGTCACATTTGGACGCTAAAACATAGAGGAGGAAATTTTGACACTAACAGCTTCAGGGGCAAATGCTAACCATACAGTTTGAAAGCTTTTAGATGTTGTATGGACTAAACCTTGTTGGAAAGAGCTCTGCACAGTGAAGAGTTCTCGATCAAAGCTGCTTTAAGGTCAAACCTAAAAAGATTGCCACGCTGTGAACAGCTGAGCTGATGAAATAGCTTGCTGATGCTGAAGGAGGGAGATCTTTCTCCCCTTCCCTTACCACCAAAGTCCCAGTCCCTCTCTTGCATACGCTGCACCCTTCCACACGCTCATGTGATTCATTAGCCCAGCAGGAAACCATTGACTTTTCTGCTGAACAGCGATCGTGCTCTGCCACGTGAGCTGAACTGGCTCATGAAGGCTCCAAAGACTGCTAAAGTTGGCACAAGGTAATCGGCAATACCCTCACCTCCCTCCTTTAGGGGCAGGTTGGCAGGCTGTCACATTGGCACGTCTAGTGTGTCTAGATCTGCAGCCTCAACTACTTTTAATGGTATTTTAATACCATGGTACGAACAGCAAACAAATCGTGAAGCAGTCATCAAGAAACAAGAAGTCATTTAAGAAGGCAAGCACAAAACTACAGCCACTGTTGCTTTGCCTTCTGTCAGAAGGTAGGAACTAGGAGGTCCCTCTTCACGTCTGTTAAATCCTGTAAAAAATGGCATCGTAGGCTTAACACCTTCCGTACCCGAGAGAATCTCCTGCACAGCTAAATAAACAAAACAAATACACATGTATTAACTGTATGGGAACAAGTATATATAAAAAAGAAGAATTCAGTGGCTTATACAAAGTTTTTATTCACCTTTCTTGCGTAGACTGGACAGCCCACAAGTAGCAACAATTGCGAGGATCATTCTCAGGCTCTTGAAAAGTAACAGCATAGACAGGAATCCGTCCTCCTTCAAGCTGAGAGTGGTGCCTACGGGTTTAAAAAAGAAAAAGAAAAAAGGTGAGCCTACTGGCCCTAACTGTTTGTAGACGGGTAGAAGCATCTTCTGAGAAAAGAGCACCTTACATGCTTATCCTCAAAGTACAGAAGGTCATACTTGCATCTCAAACAAGTGAGTCAAGGAAGCGACTACTTCTTACGCAACAGTCAAGAGGTGAGGAAATTACTGACCGTCAAATGCAATAACCTGGGCTTATGCCCTCCTCTGCCGGAGGAGGAGGAGGAGAAACATAAACGATCACTTCAGCTGCCAGGCAAAAGATTGTCCAAACTGTTGTAGCCTACTCCAATATCGAACTTAAAATGCAGCATATCTTCTGTGCACAAAGTTAAACCAGCGCCAAACAGAAGTAGTTTCTCGTTGCTTTACTTGGACTATGTAAAGCATTTTTCTTCCAGACTTCTGAACCTTATTTGTACCTTCACAATCTATTCTTGCCACCTAATTACTGCTCCACTCTCTCTCTTTATGCATCCAATAGTTTCTGGAGAGTCACTGCAGATTTGCTCAAGCGAATCCCTATCTCAATTTGGTCAAATATTTCAAGTGAGATTGCTCTTTGGCAGATTTAAAATCGTCTCTTAGTTTTTCTGCTGCTTACAAATTCACATGTCCCTTGTGCTCATCTCCAAGTGTCCCAAGCAAACTTTCATTCACATGCATCGTTGCCTGAAACGTAGGAAAGAATATATTTTCCGGCACACATCAGCTATTGATTTTTCATGTCTCACTAGTTTCATCCTGGACACTTTAGAGAATATTGTCACCAAAATCACGTTATTGGCATACTTAAGCCTTCCAATGTATGCCCTAATTGCAGGAACTGGTCCTGAAAAATAGTTTTTAAAACCGGTTTCATCGAAATACGCACATTGCCTGCTTTCACTGAATACCACGGGTAGAACAAACGGTCTCATACAAATCAGCTCTGTCACATCCTCGCTGCTTGACACAACCCAAAGCAGCATGCTTTCCACAATTCCTCAATCCACAGGCACACTAAGGAAAACAGTCCTAGTCCACTGGGGAGAAGGCGGTCCACTTAATCCATGTGTGACTTAATAGTTGTTCCAGAAGAGGATTTCTAAACATTCCAAGATTATACTCAAAATTCCAGTCCCTGAAAAAGTTCTCTTGACATTAACATGCTTCCTTAGGCAAAAAATTGAGACGCCGGCACCTCCAGGCATGGCCAAGTGTAAAGGCCTACTTACTCCCTCTCCAAAGTTTTCATATCCCATAGTGACAGGTAGCCGTCCGAAAAACCCACAACGAGCTGATTGCTTCTGCTTATGTAGCACAGGGTTGATATCGCTGTTCCTGAAGGATTTTGTAATTGAAAACAGAGATGTCTCCCTTCTCTGGTCACCGTTTCTCTTCTTTGTGGAACTTCAGCAGGAATTCTGGTGACAACTTCTAGACCTACACACACAAAACCACGCAATAAATGAACGTGTTATGCCATTTAGGTTGCATTTTAAACGTGATAACACGCATAAATTTATGCAACACTTTTTTTCCTATCTCCATTCTGTATGTATTCAAAGAACATAAGAACTCTCCGACTGGACAGGTATTCTCACTCGTCTTTCAAAACCAGGTAAAAGTGTAACCTTCACAGGCAAATTCTTCTTGGACTCTGTAAGTCAGGACTTTGGGCCTCATGACGAAGCTCTCTGAAGTGGCATCAGCTCCTGAAGCCACTGTTGTAATGGCCAAAACAGCGTATGCAAGCTGAATACACAAATTAGAGATCTCATTCACCCGAATGCATGACTTTTGGTAAGTCGGATTTATTTCAAAAAACAAGACTAAAATTTGCCCCGAGCCAATTAACAGAAGCAGAAGAACATTCCCAAGAAATAGGGCACCTCTGACACAACTTCCTATCAGGCAGCTGCACGGACTCAGACGGTAAAATTCCCACACCTCACTGGCAAGAATCAGAGTGACACAGGGATCTTGGTGGCAGGGGGGCATTTCCAGCATTAGAAGGAGTATTAAGCCACTCCCATTTTTAGTCAGTTCAGGACTGTAAGGTGTCAAACCACCACCTGCAATCAGGGGTCATAAATGTCTGCACACTCGTATCTTCAAGGTGGGGGGCATATTGTTTATTTACAAGACACAAGTTTTCTTACTTCTAAATTCAAGTTGAAAAACTGCAGGCTTACCCGATGCTTCTGTTTCATTCTGACTGCAAGCTAAATCATCCAAACAAAGGTCAACCAGAAGTAGGTGACCAACATCTGTAGCCACTGCTGCCACTCCAAAGAGCCATCGCAGACTCTGATGTAGGTGCTGAGTGCTCACACTGGGTCCTCCGTGATTAGTTATGGGTTCTATAGCAGTTACCTACAGGAAAACTACAAGTTACTGTTTAAGCTGCTTGACAAGCTAAACAGAAATCACTCAAGAGTGGAGCCAGAATTAGCACATCGGAAACAAGAAAGTACATACAGGATCATAAGACATAAAAACAAAGCATTGTTCCCAATTGTATCGAGGCGGGGGCGGGGGCGGGAGGGAAGCCCTGCACAAAAATCTGTTACTGCCTTCCATTTACTAGATTTCCTACAGTTATTTAACTGAACTAACTTCAACTTCAATGGTGCATTCTAGTATTACAGCTTACCAATTTCCATTTCCTACCTAGAAACAATTAGCTCTAAGAAACTTAGAAAACCAGTTATATGCCAGAAACTTTACCATATTTAAGGGACTTAAGTTTAAGAAAGACAAAACTACATCTAGTTCTCCCACTGCTCACAGCCCACCAGCACTGTGATGCAGTCTATGCCTTCTTTGCCAAACAGGTATTAGGATGCGTGGTGGCGGTAAGTCAGGCGGGACAGCGGCCAAGTCGCACGGTAGACACACCCCTTCCACGGGGACGAAACATTTTCAGAAAGTGTTGAAGGGACACGCTGCCCTAGTGAAATTTACACTCGTCCTCATTTAGAAGAAAAATAACCACCAGAGAAAGTAAAAAAGGTTTTAAATGCGCACCAGCACTTTTATGAATGTGAACAAAAATTTAAAAAGCCAGCCTAAAACAACCTGTGTCCTGTCTATGCTGATCTAACTAATCTAATAGGAAAAAGATAGGAAGCAAAACGAAAGCAACAGACCAAACGTGCTTGGAATCAAGAGCATTCAGGGCAGAAGAGCAGAAATTCAGGTAAGCTTTGGCTTTATTCCAATATTCATAACCTTTACCACACAACAGCCAACTTCCCCCACCCACCCCCAAGGCTTCTTCATATTTTCTCCTGAACCATCTTTTTGTGGTGTAGACAAACTCCCCAACACAAGTGATAGTTATAACCACGTTCTATTCCAAATCACTGCTGCAGACACAGATCCAATATGTGACGTGATCCTTCTTAACCTTTCCTTTTCCTATTCCCAGCTTACTTAGATTTAAGAAAGAAAACCTAACAAAGCTATGTCATTTTTCACAGCCACAATTTACTTACTGATTATAGGCTTATGTCAGCACACAGCTTGCCTCTCCGTCTGAAACGCCCAGATTTACCCAGATGATAGGCAAACTAACACAGAGGAGCACCAACCCGGCTCCTATCTTCAGAAATTACCACCGTACAAATGCTTACTACTGGTAACCGCACTGTAGCATTACAAACAAACAAAACTCCACCTGTATGCTAGCAAGTCAAACCAAATCACGTTAGGGAAAGCTGAGTAATAAGTAAGTATTTATTTGTTGCCGATGCTGAGAGGATAAAGATGGAGTGAATCTTGATGTTCTATTAACTTACGCTGGTTCTTGTTTACATGAAGATAATGAGACTAGGGGACATTACATCATTGGAGTTTACGGGTTATAGAAGACAGAAAAAATTAGTAACGTCACACCAGTGTATCCCACCTACACAAACACAGTCGTCAATAAGCAGAGATTCAAGGACTGCAGACTGAAAGTCGATCTTTCAACCGTCTGTCGGATAACTCTCTAAAGGCTCTTTTTTCCTACCCGAACTCAACAGAAAAATGTGTTCTGCTCTCAAGTCACCTGCTTGCTAGCCTGAGATTCATGGGAATGTGTCTAAGTCACGCACAGCTCAGCTACGGAGGTTTGAGATATTTTAAAGAAAGACGGTATTTCTGACAGAAATTAACCGTTTAGGAAAAGTATGTTACAGGCTCTTTAAAGAGTGGGGTCTTCTTCTTTTCACTCTGGCCCAAAAAAGGTATCTTTCAATGCCTTTTTGTGGAAGTGGAGAATTAGGTAACTACGTGCTCTACCACAAAACCAGAAAACTTCTTTTACGATCAGTAAGCTCAAAAGACAATGGTGCCGTTAAGGCCGAGATTTTACATCAAGGCTCTCTTGACTGGATCCTCTGAAGTGGCAGTATGTTAGTGCAATATAGAAAAAATACCTCCTACAAAGAGACGCTCCAAAGCTTTTCCCGAAACAGGATTATGCAGCGCCTAACAACATAAAGGCTTCGTTTCTCCAATTAAAAAGGACGTACCCTTCCTGGAAGAACAACTGCTTTAGCCACTCTTGATATTCCAAGGTCGTACAGACAGAGAACACTTCCCTCTGCTTCTTCCAACCCAACCAGCAGTCCAGTTCTCTTCTGCCAGGAAAACTCCTTTACCACACGAACAGTGGGAGGCTGTTTATTTACTCCACTGAAACGATATGCAGAGCGCCGCTCTCCTGTCACAGAGTTCACTACCTCGAGTTGAGGACCACGCGCCAGCCATGCTAGGCCATTTCTCCCTGTAAGAGAAAAGAAAGCTGACTAAAGCAAATTTCCAACAGAAGATGGAAACAACTGAAAAAATCACAGTCACCGCCCCTTCCCTTCAATAAAAGTACCTAACAGAGGAAGACCGACTTACCTAATTCTGGTCCATTATTTAAAATCACCCATTGAAATCCTCAAGCAATACATCTTAAAATTAACAACCTTATTACTTTGCATCTCTACTTGTCATTCCTGCACTGAAGAACTGTGGTGGTTTGGGATAAAGATTACAATACCTTGATCTCTACTCTTATACCGTTATACTCTTATACTCTTATACCGTTTTCGGCTTGTTTTTGCTGGAAATCCTCTCAATCCCTACGGGAATACAAGCATATTTCAAAGCATACTTCAGATATAACCAATCTAAGCCAATTCATTTCTAGTGTATTAATTTTACTTGACACATGCCGACTTTGGGCAGGGATTTGGACTTCAACAGGAAATTATCTTAAAATGGGCACCGTGTTAGTAAATTTAAACTCTTACACGTGCTGATTACAGAAAGAAATTAACACATTTTGTTCCACTGACCTACTTCAAACTCAAAGGAAGTATTAACTCGATCACTGCCCTTACAGTCAGGCAGAGAGACTCTACCTGGTCTCAACAGAAGCCTAGACATCCCGGTAGGCACCCAGCTCTACTTTCAGGTCACCCAGAAAGTCAACTCCCTAACCTGCTTAGCCACCTTCAGCAACTCTCACTGGGTACTCATCTGCATCCTGTCAAATACTTTGGAAATATGGCTGCAGCGCTTAACAGTGCTATCCTCTTCCTTCTGTTTTTAGTCAGACTCAAAAGGAAAAACCAGGGGGGGTTGCCTCTGTAACACTGTAGAAGAACTATTCCTGCGTGCGATGGCATGACGGTCACAGAGCTTGAGCTGGTGCAAATAAATAGGGCCCAAAGCAACGCTTTTACCTTTTTGAAAACTGCCTTTTGTTTCTTTAGAAATTGAGGAGGGCTCACTGACTCAGCATGTTTAAGTAAACTATTTTCATAGCACAAGATTGGTGCGGGTGGTTGTAATTTCAAAGTTCAACTCTACTAACGTTTTAATATTAGCATTTTTAATAGTTAAAACATCCTTTTTGTTCTCTCGATACCTGATGCATCTTAACAGCACCACCCGGACACAGCTGATACTATGACCCTATGCTTCAGGTAACCTCCGGGCAATAACAACTTCATACCAAGACCGAAGTTAAAGGAAAATGCTCACCTCCAGAAAACTTCCCGCGCAGCACAGAGTCGAGGCTTATCTCATCTTCCCCAAGTGCCTGAATAGTCCCCTCTGGAAACCGCAGCAGACTGCTCGTTACCTGAGCCGTTAGGTCTCGCATTCTTCACTGTAAATAAGGAAACAAATGCAAAAATAGACTCCTGCCAGCCACAACTATTTCTGAGATTGACAGACGTTCCATCAGTCTGCAGTGAATAATCTCCTATCCATCTCCTGTAGCTCTTTTCCTTAAAAAAGTGGCACTCAGGACGGTTTTTGATCTCACAGCAGAGCAAAAGGAGAATCCTTGGCTTTTCTGATGCCTATGAGATCACCAACAAGAAGTGATGCAGAGGTATCGACAAGACAAATAACAGGGGAAAAAAAAACCAATAGACTGGGTTCAAGTCGACTCACATAGGTTAGTAAGAGGCGATCTGAGAAAAACCGTATTTTAAAAAGCTTCTCGGCAACAGGTATAAGTCTCCATTTGTGCTTTCCCTTGATTTTATACTTCATTATTTATTGTCAATTGTCTTCTAGCAGATTTCACGCATCATTTACGTCTTGTCCGCTTTTTGCGTGTTTATTTTGCACATTAAGGAATACCGAGTTCTTAACTACCTGCATTCTCAAATTCTTCCAGAAAATGTACTCTTGAGATGTTCACGTTACAAGCGATACAGACTTTCACAGCTCATCAAGCAGAGAGTAGTTTTCCATACACTTATGACGTAAACACCACACAAGCACTTTAAAACACTGATTTTCTTCTATACTTAAACCCTCCTATTCCTTACTCCAGTCCTTTCCTTCCTATTGCCTGTCCTTATCACATCTCTGCAGTCTTCTGCAAAAATTTCTAGGCCTTTCAGCCAGTTTCCACACTTCTGTAGGTGCTCCACAAAGAGGTCACCTTTCAGCATGTCAAGAGAGATGCTTTTTGTGGAAAAACTTAAAAGCTGAAGTGATTTGCAAGACTAAAGAGGTGGCTAAATAAGAGATATTCCATACGCATGGAAATACAAACCACTTTAAGTAGCAGTGTTTTGCAAGTTCTGTGGGTTATTGAAAAAGCCTCTGGAAGACAAGACAGATTTAATTATCTTGTTCAAACAGCACCGCTTTCGTCATGAAGCCTCAAAAGGAAGATAGTAGACGTAGTTCGCTGTTCCTGGGTGTTAGGCATGCTGACCAACTCAGGCATCAAACAGAACCCTTACCCTGTGCTACAAACCAGTACAGCCAGCCACTTCAATGTGCACACAAAGCCTACTGCATTAACTGTACCATACATGTTCTCCTGCAAAGAAAGTTTTATGATTGTTTCTTCCAGCGTGCACTAATTGGAATTGGCATTGGGATCTGCTGTACTTCAAGTCACAAGCACTCCATTTGAGACTCTGTTCAGTAACTTCTGCCAGCACGGAAACAACGAGCGCGTGAAACGCAGGAAGAGTAAGTCAGGGTCCGCGCTAAGCACAAGTCAACATTTGGAAAAAACTGTTGCCGATGGCAAAGCCAGTATTGCAGGACGCGGCTGCAGCCGGCCAGCCTGACCACTGCCAGCAGCCACAGCTGGCACAGGTCAAGTTCCAAGCGGGACAACTTCTTTGCAGTAGTTTTGCTGGGTTTGCTTTTTGGTACTTGTCATCATTTCAAAGCGACAGCGGGACGAACTTTTGCACTGCCTCTAGGGGCTCCAGAGAGTAAAAAGCCCCACAATTTGACCAGCATGCTGGCTTAGCTTAGTTGGAATGCTTTAATGAATATGTTTTACGAGTAACCCTTAGTACCAAATACTAATACAGATCTATCGGGTTGGTGAAGAGCGTCTTTTAAATGTTTCCGCTTGTGCCCATTGCCTCTGGTCCTGTCACTGGGCACCCCTGGAAAGTACTTGGCTCCGTCTTCTTTACCCCCTCCCTTCGGGTATTTAGATGCATTGATGAGATCCGCCCTGAGCCTCCTCTTCTCCAGGCTGAATAGTCCCAGCTCTCCCAGCCTTTCATCACAGGAGAGATGCTCCAGTCCCCTCTAACCATCTTTGTAGCCCTTCGCTGGGCCCTCTCCAGGACCTCCATCTCTCTCTTGTGAGACTGGGGAGCCCAGGCCTGGACACAGCACTTCAGGTGTGGCCTCACCAGTGCTGACGGGAGGAAGGGTCACCTCCCTCCACCTGCTGGCAACGCTCCTCCTCAGGCAGCCCGGGATACCGTCAGCCGCCTTTGCCGCAAGGGCACGTTGCTGCCTCACGGTCAACTTGGTGTCCACCAGGACGCCCAGGGGCTTTTCTGCCAAGCTGCTTTCCAGCTGGGCAGCCCCCGGCATATACTGGTGCATGGGCTTGTTCTTCCCCAGGTGCAGGACTTTGCACTTCCCCTTGTTGAACTGCACGAGGCTCCCGTCAGCCCGTTTCTCCAGCCTGCCGAAGCCCCTCTGGATGGCAGCACGACCCACTGGTGTACCGCCACTCTTCCCGGTTTCCTATCATCAGCCAGCTTGCTGCGGGTACACTCTGCCCCATCATCCAGATCGTCAATGAAAACACTGAACAATTAACGCCCCCTCCCCGCCCCCGCCAAAGTAGCCTACTTTCAAATATTCGGTTCGTCAGTCCGGCTTTAAGGGAGAACACTGACTATGACAACGTACATGAAGGAATTTTAGGCAACAGCACAAAATTCCACAAAGAGCACCTATGATTGCAGTGAATTAAAAACAAATGAACCTTTTTTGTAAATAAGCACGGAGATGTCTGAAAAACAAGTCTGTGTGGTAAGTACTTCATGAGTGCTACTGTAATATATTACAGTAGAAGCAAGAGAGTTTTAAGAAAAAGAGTGAACAAGTATCTTCCCGTAGGGCAGGTCATAGCATTCCCGGAAACTTCTCATCCGCATGCTCCCCAGGAGTCACCCCGAGTCACCCTGCCTTTGCCACTGCCTACCTCAACAGGCCATTAGCACAGAACTTTGTGTGGCCAAATTGGAAATCAAATTTTAAGACACTCTACTGGGGAGATTTGAGTTTAAAACCAAACCACTCACCACCCCAAAACTCCCCACCAAAGCAGAAGGAATTCTTCTCTGGCGGATTCTGGTTTACAGAATCATACAGAACAAGAGAGATATACACATAGCGATCTGGTTCTTAGGATGTCTGACTTGCATCATTCTGCTAAGTTAAACCAAGGATGAGTGGGAAATCAAAACAGTGGGAAAATAGTTAGATGGCGATAGGTTAAAGGCATGAAGCCTCTCCTTTAAGAGATCTATCCAACACTAACGGCTTTTCTGCTCTCTTTGAAAACAATGACTGCAACCACATTCCTATTCCTGTCTCTTAGACATCAGATTAGTCTAAAACGCCACAGGCTTACTCCATGTTGAGGGGTAAACCAGAATCCAACCTCCCAGCTGTATCCTATACCAAAGTGGTCTGTGTACAACTTGCCAAAATGACCATTCTTCTTTACCCTAGGTGCTTATGACTTCCAAACATCGTGAACCATTTCCAAAGAAAGGAACATGCCACCACTCGTAGACTGATGATTGACTTTTGGATTAAAAAGCTCCAGGGAAAAAAAAAAATTGAGAAATTACACATTCAAGCAGAATCACGTACAGCCATGACGGTAGTACACGAAAATCAGTTTCAAAGGCCAACAGTGTCATAGGCTCACTGAAGGAAAAGCTAGAAATGTGGTCAGTCGCAGCTGAAGGTATGATTTCACAAAACACGTTGACTTCCCTGCCACCAAAAGAGAGGCCTTGCTGCCGCCTCCCATCTCTCCCTCTGCTCCTTTGTTCTACTACTGTATTCCTGTGGCTTACCTTGCACCGACTTGAACGCTTTTTAGAGCACTTCATGAGCCAAGTTAGCTCCCTAAGCAGGCAGGAAACTAACCCGGAAAAGTAGATCGTTTTCCACCAGCTTAGAGAGTTAAACTGGCTCGCAGAGAGAACTAGCAAGCATAAAAGTTGGCACAAGGAAGGAGGCAGGACAATGCCTTGGGAAGAAGGAGAGGGAATTCGTCCGTCTCCGTTTTGTGGCAGTAAGCCGTTATGCTAGCTCATACACCTGTGAAACTACACACTCGCTTTGCAAGGAGAGCTAAAGCCCCTTTGCTTTTAGAAAGGACGCTGCCCAAGACACGGTCAGTCAACTTTGAACGCCCTCTTGCACGTAGAGACTCACTAAGCTGCAGCTGACAGGCGTCATTCTTTCATTCAGCCAGATGTGGAAGCTAAAGTGATTTCAGGGAAGTGTTACTTGGTGATCAGAGGACAGACAACATTGCGTGACACTCTTCAGATCACACTTTCTAAGGAAACAGGACAAAGAGCGGGAAGAAGCCAAAGAAGAAGCAGCAGAAATGGAAGAAAAGCTAAGTTCTTTTGAGGAAAACGGCATCCCCTTTGTTGAATAACAGGTGAAGGTGACAGTTACAGGGTGTTTTGAATTATTATAAATGACTGGTTCAATGACATCTTCCCCAGAAACACAGGAAGCAACTCACAAGCACTGGAGGAGCAGTAGGTGGAAAAGACACTTTCTGCACCTTAGTAGTCAGGTTCAGTGAATTAGCGCTTTGCCATAGTTTACTCCTGCAGAAGGAGGATGTAGCGAGCGAGTTAGCAGGTGATTGCGTGAGTACCCCTGGGTCCTTCCTTTCTTTCCCGCTTCGGCAGAAAACCTCCCCCCGATGCTTTAGGCAAAAACCCTACATTTAATCCAAAACCTAAGCTGGAGTCTAAAAAGCCACTGGCACAACAGAGACGGTCTGTCTCAGAATTCTACAACCAGGCTTTTCTCACTCAAGTGCAGCCTACAGATTGTCTTGCAGAGTTTGCGCGGGTGCTCCACAAGCTCTCCGAGAAGCACGAACCTACAGCAGAAGGTGAGAAGAAGAAAGAATTTCAGCTCTCTATCCCAACAGCCCCCAACAGCTGAGATCCTGTATCTGATGCAGACCATAGATTTGATTTCCCTTTCAATGGAAACACAAACAGACCCAACACAGATCAGAACTTGACGCTAGAGCCAGTTTCCCCAGCTACCTCCTACGGCCATTCTCTAACACGACTATACTTTCAGTCAAGACTTGCGGTCCCGGTCTAACGTGGTGGCTAAGCTAGCAAAAGTTCCTACAGTCAGTTCTGAAATTATGCTCTTTTTTACATTGCTTGGCGTACCTGGACAGGCAGACGTAGGTGCTAAGTGTCCCAGTACAGAACGCACACGCAGCCTCCCTAATAGAGGGAGACGGGAGTTAGCAAGACATTTCCAGCATACCACACCGGTCTGCCATCACACCGCTTGCCGCTGCCAGCACAAATTCCAGAATCACGGAATCACAATGAAGAGAAAGGCCTTCCAGAATCACTGGAGGTCATCTGGTCCAACCCCCCTGCTCAAGCAGGGTCACCTCGAGCAGGCTGCCCAGGACCATGTCCCGACGGCTTTTGGGTATCTAATTCTGAAACATGCTTTTACAAACAGCAGCCTGACAAGCTGAACTGCAAAAGCGCTTGCAACGCAGGCGACAGGCCCAGGTTTTTGGCGACTCTCTCCTACCAATTTAAGCATTCTCTCCACCACACAAGTAAAACAATACCACACCAGCAAAGGCTTCTCACCATTGTTTCTCTAAAGCTATATCCGACAGCTCGCTAGGTAGAAGACACAAAATTAATAGAAGCCTGATTAAGCTCATCTCACTGTCTTAAAAAAGCAAACCCCAGGCAAATCAACGCAGGAGAACGAGTTGATGCGGTAAGTGAATGAGGAGCTGTCCTCAGCAGAACAGGATACAGTACTGTGTGCCCAAGCGCATGTGACAGCTGCCAGCCAAGGCTGATACGATCGTCCAGACCGATGCGCCTAAGGCGGCACTTGAACTACCACCTTTAGCCATACACCCCAAACGGGGTTCAGCATTCCCGACAGAATTAAGTCCCTAAATTTCCCAGCATTTTACCAAACGTGATCAGGAAGCAATTATTAGACCCGGAAGACCGACACCACGCTGCTTTCTCTTGGCAGAAGCTCCAGACCTGGAGTCACGGATCATTAAGGAAGAAATCAAGCACTTTTGGTTAAGTCAGCAACTTTGCTGCGTGATGCATGCTTCATGCAGACATCAAGAGACCCCCACAAAACGCGCTGGATTCCTCTAAAGCTGTGCTCTCCCCGTTAAGCCCAGCCCTCTTCCCGCGGTCGCCGCTCTACGCAGGTAGCGAATTTCCCGCCTCCTCCGTCTGGCAGTTACCCGTGTTGAAGCAAGGAAATGGTTTGCGAAGAGCAGCTGGGAGGGGAGCAGCGTATGGCCTTTCAGTGAAGGTGTGCCTTGAATGGTTTACTAATCAAGTCGCCATCAGACCCCTCCTTTCCCAGGGCAGCCCGTCATGCGCTCCTTGGCTCTTACACGCCACAGCCTCCTCCTGAAATGCTTCTGTCTGGCTAAGTAAGTCCTGTTTAACATTGGTTACTTCCAGCAACGTGCCCAAAATTAAAAGCAGGTTTGTTTGGTTTTGTTTTTTTTTTTTAAAAAAGAAGAAAGAACACGCCTGCCCCAAGATCTGGGGTGTTTATCTCATGGCTGGTTTTAGAGTGAAAATCTTTGGTTCTCCCTGTCAAGGACTTTGAAACGACACAAGTCTGAGCTGCTTTGACGTGGCTCGGTGCCTTCACTGGCATCTTTTATTTCTGTAAGAATTTCTTATAAAAACAAAGTGAAAACAAGAAACTCTAACGTAGTTAGAAGTAGACAGGATATTCTGTCATCTGAACCCATGAGAGCTTTGATATTCTATTGTGGACCCTTAACCAAGGGCTACGTTATTGCCAGTTTACCCAAGCTTAAAAGCCCCTGGCGGGTCTTGTCGGGGCATTGCTGGCAGAGAGGTGTGTGAGTAACAAGTCTTAAAGATGACAAGAAGGGGAAAACATCAGATGCAGAAGGCCAGAGGTTAAGGTGTCTGGCCGCGACGCCCGTTACTGGGAAACTCGCCTGAGCCGCGGCGCCGTACTGCTGCTCCCACTCCTTCCGGGCTTCCTCCAGCCGGGACTCCCACGTCGCCTGCGGACTCCGCATCAGCCAGCAAAAACCGCACCTCTTGTGAACAGAGAGACAGCTTTAACCAGGGTATCGACGTGTAAAAGAGCAAACGCCATGAGAGACGAGGACCAGCAGCGAGGGAGCCGCGCGCTGGGAGGTGGTCTGGCCTCTTGCAGAGCAAGCCCTTCCTAGCTGAACCTCCTAGGGACCGTGTGGCACGCGGGGACATAAACCCACCCTGCTGCCAAACAGCCGAGATGTTTGCTGCTGCTGCTGTCAGCATCCCGAACTGGAAATGAAAGCCGCGCTCTTCCTTGTCCTCTTCTAACCAGAAGGTGATCAATAAAATACTGTGGCCAGAGCGTGCACAGGAACCAACCCAGGTCAATCCTCTTTAAAGGGATTTGCAAATACTTGCCAACTGCAACCGCTTCCACCTCCTTCTTCAGCTCTGATGTTTGCCCGCTCTTGTCCTGTTAGAGCATTCCTTACTTTTAAAGTTGAAACATTTTTCACTCCTGCCTGCAATATCCTTACTTACACTTGTTTGGGGCTTTTGCCTTGAGCAAACCATCAACACTTGACAAGGGAACTGACTTTGAGCAACTGGATGTGCCCATGCCAGTGCTGCAAACGAGTATAGGGACCATGTCTCAAAGGCAGAGGTTTGGGGTTTTTTTCTTTTTAAGTTTTTAAAAGCAATGTGTCTGGGGAGAAAAAAAAGCCTGTGGAAAAAATCCCAAGTCACAGACTAGTAAGTACTACTCCCATATCGACAGGCAGAAACACAGCAGTGCTGTTAGGCTGCCTTAATAAAGCAGAGCACGAGCTGGCCAGCGGGCGGTAAGGGGAGAGCATCCACCTTCGGGGAGTGCCCCCCCGGGACAAGGCTCCTGGAGGCCTTGGTTCTCACGTGCCTCCTCTCAGCGTCAGATGGAGTCCTAATCCAGACAGGGGTGGGGTGGCACAACAAGGCGTGTGCTCCTGCACGTGTGTCAGGGCTGAGCAGGAGCAATGCAGGTCTCCTCTCTCCCTCCCAAGTATTCTGAAATACTTGAAATGGGCATACCGGCGTTAATATTTTGTAAAACACCTCTGATACGAGAGGCTGCATGAGAAATGGAAATGGAAATCTTACGTTCCCGTGCGTATCGCCGTACACAAACAGGGTAACTACAAGGTTTAACTCAGAGATTGTTCAAAATGGTCTCTGCCACCCACTTTGTCAGAAATTCACCTGCGGACCTACCTCAGCTGCATTCCCACCATACTTCTTCAACGTTACAGATTACCAAAAATGCCTCCTGACAACGTTTTGGGAAGTCAAAATCTACTTGCTCTTTGTAGCTATATTCATGCTGAAATACGTACGTGTTTCATCGGCTATTGGTCGCCCCGTGCTCCCGAGCCCAGCCAGTCTGGGCAACACTCTGTTATTTTCAGCCTTCAAGTTCGCTTATAAGCTGCTCACTGGGACTTGCGTTTGCCACTGCTTTGTTCCTGACCTTTTTTGTCCTTTTCAATATGAAAATACACAAAAGACAAAAAAGAAGCTGTTACCCAGACAATCCCAGCAAACAGCAAGATTTCCTGTCGAACATGACTTTTTTTCTCCCCCCCCCCCGCCCCCTCCTGGTATCTTTTGTCACTTTGCCCAGCACCTGACTGCAATTTGCACCAAGACCGGAGAGGGACAAATTATGAAAGTGTACCTGTCAGCGTAGCCTAAGGTTGACAAAGTTTCTTCGTAGCAGGTGTCTGCTGGACTCACGGCCGCAATCTGTAAGCCTATGAAAAGTATTAACTGACATTAGATTTTGAAGGAGGTTTTTCCAAACACTTTTAAACGCTACCAAAAATCAGATAAGGATTAACACGGAAAAATAGGCCATTAAGTCCTTAAACATAAAGGGAGAACCCTAGTGTCTTAGCAATCTGGCTCTTTTTAACACTTTTGCAAGAAACGAGAAAGAAAAAAAGACAGAAAGAAAGATGAGAAGATACAGGTAGTTGTTGCAAAAATTAATACTGAAGGCGCTTGAATCCTGGTAACTCTGGCTTACGCTAGCATCAACGCAAAAAAACCTCCCAAAGACGCTTTGATGGTATTTGTACGAGTAACAGTTGAAGAGTCTGTCCTTAAATTCGTTCAAAACCTCCTCGATGAATTACGGAAGTCAGCACGTGAAGAAACCCAGGTAAGCTGTTTTAAGAATACCGGCATTTCCAGTCGACATTTCCACGTGGGCACATTTTCTACTCATATTCTTCCATCTTTCACTTAATTGCACTGTCTTTGAAAAAGTACCTCTTCAGAGATGCTGGAGTATACCGCTAATTCAGCTGAGACAAAGAAGAACCTATGGGAGTTTCATCTTCTTGAGGAATGCAACATCTGGTGCACAGCACAAACAATACTCTCAGAATGCAGGAAAAACAATAGTTGTTTCGTAATACTGCCTAGTTTCATGTAAAGAACATGGCTTTTATATTAAACAGGTGCTTATGAGTTTCAGAGCTACATTTACCTATATCTAGATAAATTTTTACAAATACGCAGAAAACTCTTTCAGAAGAAATGGGGTTCCTATCTCTAATGGGGGGAGAGAGAGAGAGATTTTGTGCCAGCCACCTGTCTGTTCCGAAAAGAGAAGTGCCCTCCATTTGAGTAACGCGTTTAATAGGGGCAAGAAACTTTTGGCCAGCAGAAGGGTTCTCACCTTTATGTTGCATAGAAAGCAATCTTCACTTTTAAACTACACCCACTTTCACCCATGTCAGAGCCATGCAATTCTATTTCAACAGGTAAACTGGGTTATAAATTCAAGAACCCATTGACCATGATGGTCCTGCTCTTTCCCCCCAGAGCAGACCGCAGGAGTTTCGTCAGGACCGAGCCCCTGTGTGGGATATGCAGCACTTTCTTTCCTGTAGCAACCTCAGCCAGAGCACTAAGGGAAAATAAAGTGAACCGATGTGAACGATATAAGCGTAACTATCAAAATCAAATTTACATTCATTTCTAAATAAATCTAAATCGAAAAAAAAGCTACCGGATTAGATACTTCAGTATATTCGTGCGTATGTACACGCTTCAGTATATTCGTGCCTACGTACATCCCAGGCTTCATTCATTTAAGTAATTTCATTAACCACACAGCAAGGAATCCTGAATGGAGGAAAGGTGGGTGGGTTTTTATATAGATAAAATATATATATAAAAAATATATTTTTATATATATGTATTTTTTTGATATATATATATAAAAAAATGTATTTTTTACTTCACAGGAAAGGATTTTAAAAACAATACCTGATGACACTGCCTAATGTGGTTAGACTTAGATTTACACGCGTTCCTTCCTTCAGTCTGTCTCTTTCAGATCCTGAGGATTTTTGCCTTTCGCTTCCTGCCAAGTCCACCAGATTGGTAACTGACTGACTGGTGATCGCTTCATCGAGAAAAATCCATTAACATACGGTATCAACAGCAGGAAAGATTGCCAAATCAATAGCTCAGACATTATCAAGTAAGACAGAGAAAACGACGCTCTGCAGAAACGCAGAGGAAATAGGTTGTGAGAGTTACCAGTATTGGTAACGCCAATCCTGGTCTCACAACTTCCTTCCCGGTGGGATTCGGGCGCACGTGGCCCTCTGGCCTCATGTCTTTGCAGCTGCCCCACTGCAGCGCTCCCTGACGCGGGTCGGGGATAAGTCTGTGCCACAGGCTGCCCCACACTTGCGCCGCGCTGTATGAGCTTGCTCGCTATAGGGCCGCTTGTTATACCCAGCCCAGGAGTTCTGCATAGCGCTAACGGGCAAGCAGCAGCTACCAGAGACAAACGGTGACCGTAGGTTGTTTCTGGACACCAGTGAGAGATTTTCAAAGACCACTTGTAATATTTGGGACATGGAGAATCATAGAATCATAGATCATAGAATCATTAAGGTTGGAAAAGACCTCTAAGATCATCGAGTCCAACCGTCAACCCAACACCACCAGGCCCACTAAACCATGTCCCTAAGCGCCTCATCTACACGTCTTTGAAATACGGCCAGGGATGGTGACTCCACCACTTCCCTGGGCAGCCTGTTCCAATGTTTCACCACTCTTTCAGTAAAGAAATTTGCGGAAAGTGAAGGATCTTACACACGGAGTCAACCTGCAAGCAGGCAGTGGTTTAGGACACCTCTGCCTCTGGCGAGCCTCACTCCGAGAGCAGCAGTGGTGGACAGGGCACGAGCGCCAAAAATGTGGGCTGGCAAGGCTGACCCTGCAGCCCAGGGTGAGGAAACCCAACTTGCTCTCATCCGCTCGCTGTCACGGAGGTGGCAATAAACAACGATGGGTCTAGGTAAATCAGAGCCACCCTGGATTTTGTGCCTGCATAAACTTCCACGAGTTCGTTTTATGCTGCACCTAACGGGACTAAATTCATTAAGAGCGCTAAACAGCTATACTGAACAGTGGAAACAGTGCCTGCGCGCTACACCTGTTTGAATTGGATGGTGATGACCGTGTGAGACCGACTGCTGGTGGCATTGATGGCAGTCGTAGCTGTTGTTCTCGTCTTCTTCCCTTGTTCCACCAACCTCTCGATCTGTGCGTAATTATCTACAAGGCACCAGCTTCAAACCGTCCACATAAAAACCTTGCTGCTGGTCTTCTCTAATCTTGAGCCCGCCAGGCTTCCTGGTTTTAGAGAGTGAGTCTGTTACCTGGGGAGAGACATCGGTAGTCAAAATTTTTTACTAAAATAAGAAAAAAATTGCGACACTGAGTAAGGATAGAACAAAAATTAAGATAGACTGCGGCTGAGCACGGGGTAGTTACTCTGGCTTCACCGTGTTCAGAAACTCATTCCCAGAGAGTTCCACTTTCCAGGTAAACTTAATCTACATGGAGAGCTCACATGTGTAGACTTAAGACGCTTGCACAATTCAGGATACAGGCGCTATTTCCCTCTGCTTCTGTTACCGTCATTGGATGAGGAGTTTAACAAAGCTTATTCCGTGAGCTGCTAAAACTAATGAAGTTTGTTCTCCTGAGTATTCATTTTTTTCCTATCATCTCTCCCGCCCATTTGTCACGCCCCACCTGTGGGAAGGGGAGAGTGACTAAGATCCGCAAATCCCCTCGGTGTGGATTAAGGTGAAATAACACTCAAGGTCCAAAAAACGAACTCCAACTTTAATGGCACAAACACTTCTATAAGCATCAACCCTCTATGTCTTAATATATAACACAAGCTAAGCGGCTTTGTGGTGAGTTGAGGTAGGCCTTGTATTACTTAACAACATCAAAAACGGAGAGCAAGAAGGAGAAGGAAAAGGAAAAAGAGAAAGAGAGAGCTGAGCAGCAGGAAAGAAGGGGAGAGAGAGAGAGACAAAGAAATCACCAGTCCTGGATCCAGCGTCGGACCTGCCAACTGGGGGGGTCGGTGCAGAGAGAGAGTGCCCCCGGGGGCTCACGTGTGCCCCTATTTATTGGCTCCAGCCCAAGGTTTCTAGAGTCTTCTCTCACCCCAGCTCCAGGAGTGGTTGAGACATTAGTCAGTCAAGGAGAGTGACACCGGGCCCCTCCCCGTGGCTGGCTTCCGGAGCTTTTCCTGGGGCATTGTCTGTGCTTACAGCACAGACACGTGGGCCTCGTCCCTTACACCATTGCATCAAATTTGTCTGAAACTGGCCACATGGCTCAAAACCAGCGAGGAGCAAGGTACAGGGGAAAGGAGTTCACAAACAAGTGGCAAACTGTATAAACCTTAGAAGGAAAGCTAAAAACTCCACCCTCTGAGACACAGACCACCTTCAAAATCCCCTCCCAGCTTAAGAGAAACAGATTCCCCGTTTTCAATTAGTAATGAGTCCTGTGTCGGCAGACACAGGAGACAAACAAGAAGAGGAACACGGGGGCGGGGGCGGGGGGGGGAAGTGAATAAACCCGCTAACTTTCTTCTTCACCCCTTTTTTCTTCAAAAAGGAGCAAAACACAGAAAGGAGAAAGAGGAAAAGTACTACAAGGGATGAAACAACTTAGCCAGCGGTACGGCAGAGCAGCCGGGTAGCTCAAGCAGCAAAAAGATGCTGTTAGGTCCAGACAGCACCCACACACTTCAGCCAACATGCCCAGAAGGATCACGTGAAGACAGCATAAAGGATGATTTTCAAATTACAGTAAGCAAAAAAGAAATAAATGTACACAGAAAACTACGATTTATTAATACTGAAACAAAGCGAGTTCGTTACCTGCTTGTTATAAATTTCCAGCATACTGCAAGCAATCTGTAAAGACAAGAAGTAACTCAAAGGTAAAACGCCTTTGAAAAAACCCCACAAACTTAATGGACTGTCATCCCACTGCAAAAATAACGCAGGTTGCACGGATCAAAACTTCCCTTCCTCCCAAGCCATTACATAAGCTTAATGCATGCAGGTATTTATCAGATCCATCCTGTTTCATCACAACTCTCTTTCTTCTCCAGCATTTCGTCAGCCTACCCTTACGTGCATAATCCTTACTGCTGCCTAGGTACACTCCATTAGAAGGTTAGACTCCTAAAAACTAACATTTTCGGTTCTCGTGTTAGGGATCCATTAACTACACCTGCGACAAATTATCATTTTAGGGTTTATCTGTAAATCGAGCTGTACTACATCAACTTTTTATTCAACGCTGTTTTATAGGATCCACTACGGCTCGTACTTTAAGTTGCTCCATATAGCCACAGTTTCTGGTTCCGCTGATTTGAAATTAACTGAGTCTTTTCAAGTACAACCTGGAAAGATCTTGGAAGTAAATGACACTTTGTGCCAATCCCACCTGGTACTGCTTGTTCTTGGCCCGATTCCGGGTGGCTTTGAAGAGCTCTTCGCACACAACGGGCACCAGGCCTCTGTTTGCACCGTACCCGATCATCGAATAGCTCTTCCCTCAGCCGGTCTGACCGTACGCCAGCAGAGTAGCATTATAACCTTGCCAGGCGTTCTCCAGCACTCCTTGACCAAGATCACGAGGGACCTCTCTCTCAAAAACGATCAAGTGCACCCTCTTCATAGATGAGCAAGCAAATGCATACGCAAGCACCGCTGTCCGGTAGGAGCGCCCCCACTAATAGTTTAAATTAGGAATCAAGATTTGCAAGCACGCTTGCAAGTAATACTGACTTCCAGGATGACAGAAACGTAGAAAAAATCCAGGTAACGCTTCAAACCCGTAAACTGATAAATGCCAGTCATTGGCATTACACTACACTGACATGACTGCTAATAATGGGAGACAAACAAACTGACCAGACTACAACTGTGTATTAGCTAAGACTGCTTTTAGCTGGTTCTTTGAATAAAATCTTACCTGGCCTGCGTAACTGTTGGATGCGGCTGAGACGAGCATACCATTCTCGTCCTTTAGGAAGCTACTGTGAGACCAGTAGGCTAGATCAAAAGTAAAGGTTTTCCTGTGCCCTGGGTTCCTAGGGACATATACGCTTGTGCTGTTGGTGTTCATAGAAATCACACACCTGCTTCCTGCATCCTTCTCTCTCTCTCTCCCTGTATCAAAATTACAGTTGGTGTACCAAAATACAAGCAGTCAGTCATTCGCTAATAATTCATGCTTTAGTCTGGATTTAAACCAAGTTCAACAGCAATGCACACCACACCAATGACTGCTGCGGGATAAGCCCCCTCTTGAACCATGCCAGGTGATACACAGCCAAGGAGTAAGTGACCTGAACGAACGGACACATCAGTGACTGTAACTTGCATTGTTCCCTCTATGTCACACCTTGGTCATCCGCACAGCACAGTGCATTGGAAAATGCATTTTATTTTAGGAACAGCTTTAATGCAAAAGGAACCACAGTACCTTTGGTACCAAGCATACCAAAGAGACTCATTGTCTTGACTGCTTTGGTGAAAAAAGCATTCCTGGAATGGAAAGCTGGAAGTTTTGCACAGAAGACAAAAGCACAAACAAAATAAGAAACAAATGCTATCTTATTACTGGAAATTCTGTTATTTCATAGTATTTTCAGATTGGCCTAGACTAATAGGTTACAAGCATTGCCGAACAACTCACGAGAAACTATGGATTGGCTTCTGCCTGCAGCTTGTTTCTTCCCCACCAGACATCAACAACTTAGTTGTTGATTAGTTACACGGGAACCGATGAAATTGCAGCAAATAAATTTGTTGCGCTGACAACCCTGAGAGTAGTCTTCCATGAGAGGAAGTTCTGACGGGGGATTAAACTACTTTGTTATCTGCGGCCTTGTTTGCACACTGGGCATGTTCTTGTAATATCATCTGTTAAAATTTTAAGCAAAGGACTGCCACCAGGTCCTTGGGGGAAGGCCTCCTCCCCGGTGCTCTCCTCAAATATCGATCGTCTCTTTCTGCCCCGACGTCCTGTCCTTACTGTAGTCCCGGCTGTGGCTGATTCCTCGTTTGGCTGCGCAGGTGTTGGCTCATGAGTACCCGTTTTTCCTGGTTTAGCGTGTGGAGCTCTTCTTGTTCTTCTCCCAGCAGTATCAAGGACTTCCACTTTGTCCTGGTTTCAGCAGGGATAGAGTTAATTTCCTTCCTAGTAGCTGGTACAGTGCTGTGTTTTGGATTTAGGGTGAGAACAATGTTGATAACACACCAATGTTTTAGTTGTTGCTAGGTAGTGTTTACACTAGTCAAGGACTTTTCAGCTTCCCATGCTCTACTGACTGAGAAGGCTGGGGGTGCACAAGAAGCTGGGAGGGGGCACAGCCAGGACAGCTGACCGAAACTGGCCAAAGGGATATTCCATACCATGTGACGTCATGCTCAGTATATAAAGCTGGGGGAAGAAGAAGGAAGGGGGGGACATTTGGAGTGATGGCGTTTGTCTTCCCAAGTAACCGTTACGCGTGATGGAGCCCTGCTTTCCTGGAGATGGCTGAACACCTGCCTGCCCATGGGAAGTAGTGAATGAATTCCTTGTTTTGCTTTGCTTGCATGTGTGGCTTTTGCTTTCCCTATTAAACTGCCTTTATCTCAACCCATGAGTTTTCTCACTTTTACCCTTCCGATTCTCTCCCCCATCCCACCGGGGGGGAGTGAGCGAGCGGCTGCGTGGTGCTTAGTTGCCAGCTGAGGTTAAACCACGACACACTTTCCCACCCGAATGTATGTCTTCCTGCGTAGCGACAGATTCTGCGTCTGCCAAGAGATTTTGTGCCCCCTTCCTCGCACTTCTTCTAGGAGTGACAGGAAGTTTAAATCCTGTTGGAGGAAGCGATGGTTTAGACAGATCAAGGCCAGAATTTTCTGAAACTTCTGAGGAACTCATCTTTCTCCTTCTGCCTCTTTTAGTTGGCACAGGTAAGAGGAGTTGGTCACTAGGCTGCACCTCTTGATCCTTGACCATATTTTCAGTAAATTGTAAATTAATGCCTTTCAGTTTTCTTGCACTTCTACTGGGACTGACTGCCGCTTTTACCTTATGATCAGTGCCAGTCTGGCCGGTTTCTCCGTCTCCTGCTGACCTTTTTCCTCCTCTAGTCCTTTTGGAAGTAGCAGAAGCAATAATGCTACCTTCAGCCAGAGGCGTTTCCTCATTAGCCCCTTCCAAGAGTTCAGATGCAGCTTCCTTTGCTCTCCTTAATCCTCTTCTTGGAGTAACGGCTATGGACTGCGCACTGACGGACAACGGTTGTCCATCAGAATGGCTGCTTTCTACTTTCTCTAAATTAGTCTGTTCAGGCTTCCTACCTCTCCTAGGAGTAACAGGCATCACAGGTATTTGCTCATCTTGAGCATTTTCTTCTGCCTGAAGACTAGAAGTCTCAGACGCTTCTTTTCTTCGCCTGGTACTTCTCCTAGGAGACACTCCTAACAAAACTGGTTTGTCTGTCTTCAGTAGTTGCTGATCGCCTGCCGAGGGAATACTTTGACTTCTGCTCAGCCGTCCCCTTGCGCGTGTTCTAGGAGTGATGACATACTCTACTTGATGCATGCTGGTTTCATCTTCCGCTCCTTCTGGCACAGCTGTTACGGGAGCTTTTGCCTTCTGGAATCTAGTTACCTTCTTACCTATGGTTTCATGAATAGATTGCTCTACAGCTTCAGATGTAAATTCTTTACTTCTTGTGCCTTTGATTACATCCAGTGAGTTCTCAGCAATAGCCACCTTAATGGGTTCAGGCACGTATGGGAGCGACTCTGCAGTACTTTGAGATTCCTGATCACTAGTTACAGTGGACACTGAGGTTGTAACATGTTCCTGGCTTTCAGTATTTCCCAAACTGTTCACAGGCTTTTCCTCTCCTGTTGTGCCAGCCAGATTAGAAGCATCGACTAACGGAGGGTCTCCCACTTCCGTTTCACCTTCTTCACCTTCCAAGACTAAAGTAAAATTACTCTGAGATGTAAAAAGCTCTCCATCTCCCTCAGCCGCATCACATTCACCATCTTCATTATCAGGCAAATCACATGCAAACTGTTGCTCGATAGTATCATAGCTGTATTGAAGAGCGCCCGATGGCTGCAGTTCACTATATGGTGATGGTTCAGGTGCCTCCTCTGAGGTTTGTGCCTTAACCGCACTATCTTCAATAACCTGAAGTTAAAAAGTGTCTGTTAATGCACTATTAATTACCAAACAGACTAACTTCAAACTGAGGACAGTGAAATGCTGCTTCTCCTTTCAGATCACCACTGCATGTGAAGTTAGAAACCTGCGATGGACTCTCTACTACAGATGAAAGTTAATGCGTTTAAGGGACAGAGAAGAGAGCATTCAGTGTATGCAATCCCATGCTCCATTTCTGATACTTCTGTTCACGACTAACGATTTGCCACCACCCGTGAGCAAAGGGAGCAGTTTTACAGTACAAGCTGTGTACACAACTGGCAGTAATCACCACACTGCAGTGCTTTCTGGACTGACTGCAGATCCACACAGAGTGACCGGCTCTGCATCTAACAGGCTAAAATACAGTTATGTCCCCAAAGTTTAACGTTTCAGTCACGACAGTTGTGACGGCAACAGGTAGTCAAAGTGGCCACGTATCACACGCGACAACTCAGCGCTGCACTTTAAGGAATCACTTGGATTGCATGAGACAGCACATACACTCTAAATACCTCCATCTCATGTTTTGTAGTTCCCTGTACCGAGCAATTATTCTTGCCTTCTAGATCCACATGAGATACTCAAGCTCTTACGCTGAGCACAAAAGCAGTATCTGTTACGTCTGCCAAGTGACTCAAACGGTCAAGCTAATTTAATCAATGCGTAAAGACCTTCGCCCAGCCCTCTAAGTTCTAGTGCTAGCCAACGATGGCAGAAGGAAGAAGCCACTCAACAGGAGTCTCCGTAGAATCTGCTCATTTTCTTGCCTCCTGCCTTGTCAAAAGTTGCTGAGCATCATAGTATAGCAACGTGTCATGCCTCAAAACTCAGTTCAAGAAATACTAGTCTCCATAAACTTTCCCTTTATGCTTACAAAGCTACGAACAAGAGAGCAGTAAGAAGTTTGTCCCAAATTCAGTGAAGGTAGACAAGCCAAAACCAGATGTTTACATACAAATCCGTAAGAACCAGTTACAACGAAAGCAGAAAAACCTTCACTGTACTGCTACCTGAATGACTGCAGAAGCTTTGTGACCGTCTCCTGTCCCTGCTCCCTTCTTCCCATCACAAATTTTCCACTTACTCCCTCCCATAAGTGATTTATGTATTCCCAAGTCTAGAAGCATCTTCTCTACAGCGTTGTCCTAAATCCCAAAGCTGAGACGAGCTAAAGAAGTGACTGCCTATTTAACTTCACTGGAAATCTGGAACGCTGAAAAGCGTTTTCTCTTCCTTAAGACCAACCAATTTGTGGTACGCCTACCTTTCACTTTGTGTTTCACTCCAACTACTGTTGATTCCTGTGAGTATAAGCCTACAGGAAATTGACAGTATGCTCTATATGGTACTTAGAGGACATCCACAAAGAATCCAGATAACTCACCAGCCCCAGTAGAAGAAAGAACAATGGGGGAAAACCTGGGACACCTGGAGAACCTCTAGTTCCAATTTTCAGTCCATGTCAACAAGCTTTTAACAGTCGTATTTTACAAAGTTTAGATGTTAAAAAAACATGGTCTTAGCAAAAAAAAAAAAAAAAAAAAAGTTTTAAGTACCTGGAAATATCTTGACACTGAAATTAACTCATTATTGGGAATTCTGTTTATGTTAATAAGGAACAAAGAGGAAAGGATCTAAGCACCTAAATCATTCTGAAAACAACTTTGGTTCCCACATCATTTTGTCATTTGGTAAATGGCCCCAGTATCGAAAGCTGCACTCCCCAACTTTTCTTACTGTCTTTAACATTAAAACTATTTCTTTTTTGAGTCAAATAAGAAACGTCTAAGTTCTAGTAAACCAAATGAATGCATGGTTATTTTAAAAAATAGGTTAGGCTTTTTTTTTTTTTTTTTGTGTGCTACTACAGCTCTCAAAGGCCGAAGTCTTGACAGGTTCTATTCTGTGTTATAGGTACAGAAAATGCATAGGAGAAAAACGTATCTGCCCGTACGTAATGAGGTTTTAACTTGTGTTAACCAGCTAAAGAAACCGAGACGTTTATGTGTGCCTTCTAATTGTCAGTAAGACAGGACTGTCCTCAATTTGCAAAGTGGTTTCTATTTTGTAGAACATGAGAAAATAGTTTACTTACATTAATTTCCTCAGTTTTGGGAAGATTGTTAGAAACAGTTATTTCTTCCTGCAGAAAAGGAACATTTTCTTCAACTTCAGCTGCTTCTAGGTTATGTTCTTTAGGTAAATCCACACACTTCCCCTCAAGGGGATTTTCTGAATGAGTATTGACCACATCCTCACTGTCAAGGATACTTATCACAGCTGGAAGAGAATTACACAATTTTAACTACTGTAGCAATGACACGGGCTTAAGCCACAGGAAGTAACAGAGGGAGCAGCAGCCAACAATAGAGTTCTCTATCCTGCCACATACATTGGGCTTTCTCCAAAACCCAGAAGCCAGAACTATCCATCTGGTAAAGGAGGCAGCCCCACAATAAAAAAAAAATTAAAAAAAAAAAAAAAAAAGGAGGAAGGGGAAAATCAGCTGGCAAGTCCATAGAGAAAAAGAACAACAGAGGAAAGGGTGGCTGCAAAGGCACACTGATAGCTAGTTATTCTTCACAGCCTGAATACTGAGAATGCATCATCTTTTAAAATAGTAACTCAAGCAGCAGATCCCATAGCACACAAATTAGTGGTGGTGTGCAACATTAAAATAAATACTCTCCTTCTAATTTCTCAATATCTTTACCAAGAACAGGAACACTCACCATGCATTTTCTACAAGGACTTCCTCTGAGGAGGGTATTCTCTCCACAGTTTAATGAAAGTTAGCAGTGACGTGCTAGTACTACTTTAATCTGAGACACCTGTAGTGGTACGGCAAACTACACATTTTAGTTCAGGAGTTCAGCTACCTTAACTCACATAACATCTCCAACGTTCACTGTCTGCCTCTGGGGATTCGGAAAGCTGTGGATTTGTTGCAGCTGGTATGGCTTTTCCTTCTGATGCAGAGGACGTTTTGGACTCCTGGTGGTTTGTTTCACTTCATGAACAGAAAGAGAGAAATTCATCATAAAGCTTCAAAACAAACCTTGAAGAGCTTTACAAATTACTTTCTCACTGTAAAATCTTCAAGTTTCAAACCAGAAAAAAATTAAGAAAAATTAGAAATTCCTTTACCAACTTACCTACATTCAATTTGTGACACTCATTTTATGCAATGAAACAAGTACGTCACTTCTTCCCAGCTATTTAACACTAGATATTAACATAACAACAGAGTTCTATTAAAGAATAATATACTCTTTGTCTTCTGTAGAAAGAGTGCAACTGCTGTACTGGAGGTTTAGAACAAACCGAACAAAAGTTGCTACCAGTGTATGTTACCACGTGAAATTAAGGGTTATTTCATTGCTAACATTCTGTCTTTATCACTAAGCAGTTGCAGCTTTTAAAGTACCTGGTGAGAAAACTGCTTCCCTTTCCATAAACCAACAGATGCTAGCTGAGCATACACAGAAAATAGAAATTAAGTGTATAAAATACTGCCAGAAAGTATTCAAACCCCAAAATAAACTCCCTGACTTTACAGGAATCTCAGGTGTAATTTTTAGCTACACAATTTTCAGACAAAAGCAGGGCTTATGTTCATAGTATCTGCTTAGTAACCCTCAAACGGTAAAGAGGTTTATATAGCCTGTTGAATGAAGTCTTTATCACCATACCTTGGGGTCTGCAATGATTTGAGGAAAAAAGACTCAAATTGGCAGCTAGTCCATTTGACTTACATTCATGCCAAGTTAGTTCTGTTCACAGACAGAAAGGAATAGAAAAGCCGTTAGATAGAAGAACACAGGAAAGAACGAACACCAGGTCAAAATCATAGTTTCCAAACACAGGAAAGCCAGCAGTTACATGTTGCGTGAACCCCAAGATCTATCTATTCCATAAACTTACCCTTCACTTGCAGTCCCAAACGTAGCAGCCTCAGCAGCTTTAAACACCAATTTACCATCCTTGGGAAGGGTAAGACATTCAGCATTTGATTCTGCCACAAATCCTACAAAAACAGACAGATGGACAACTTCTCTATTGCACTTAACATCGTTTCTTTTAAAACGCTCCTATGATTTTAAAGTGAGCCTTTATGCATTTCATCTAGGATAGCGATCTAACAAAATAATGCTACCAAGGCTTCTAATGCACAGAAGGTCTGAATTCTTCTTTCCAGTAAAACAAGAAGTCTGATGCATAGTTTCAGACCACAAAAGAAAATGGCCATAGATACTCTGTTTACAAACTAAACTTGATGTTACTGACCTAATACATAAAAACTTCAGGAAACATCCCTCCTTCTTAAAATCGGGCAGTAAGTTTTCTTATTTCTCATTCCAGCAATGCTTCTTTCCTTTCTTGACTCCATTGCCCCTCTGCTGCAAGAGCGCATCTAGGGTCTTTTCTTGTTCTTTTCTCTAGTGATTGACTGGTGGTGTTGAAACCCAACTGCTTGCTAACCTGTGTTTATCTCAACAGCTTCAATTTTAGAAACATCCTTCTTTTCTTCTTTGTTTCTACTGCCTGCTTCCTCCAGATCCAGCAATTACCTTTGCAGACAGGATGCAGGACTGGGATAATTTTGCTAGCTCAGGCCAAACAAGAGCTATACTGCCTGCCCTCTAATGTTTCCAGAGTACTGAAATTGTATGGAGCGGCTTGTATCATAGTCCAGCAAGAACAAAGTTTCTTTATAAGGTTATTCTTTAGTGATTAGTACCTTATCATTGTTTTTAATGAAAAGCACCTTTGATTTCTTCTCCAAATACAAGACATCTAAAATAGGACGGGCAAATGTTTTGACCTGCCTTACTAGAAGCACTCAGATCTGGAGAATCCCTTTTACCCATGTACACGGAGTCTGTATCTGGGCACTCCTGTTATTTAAAAAGGCGCTAAGGAACTCCAATAGCAACAATCACTCTCTAGGATCCCCCAGAATCATCTCAGACTTAGGACTGAACCAGGACGCATATGATGCACTGATACTGGAGCACACACTCACTGCTACGAACTGTTTCAAGACCTCAGGCACAGACCTCTGACACTTGCATGCATGTCCCAGGAATAGCAAACTTTTTTTCTAGAGAGTTGAACAGACTGAGCTCTGTTTGTCAAACACTGATTGTAGCTGTGTTGGCACATCTTCTCCCTGTTCCTGCACTACTTTCATTCCCAGCTCTTCATCACTGCTCACCAGCTAGCGAGCTACACCTCTTCTAATCTGCCAGCAGACCTGTTCATATGAACACATCCTCGGCAGCTGGACTGGCTTGAAGCAGTTGAATTGAGCTGAATTACCAAAGACCAACTGAAATAGGTTTGGAAAAGGCTGCATAAGCTGTTGAGCCAGAAAAATGAGCAGGCATAGCTGTAATGAGAAGCAGATACACAAGCAGACTCACTTCCAGAAGAACACTATTTAACTGAGCACTAATGAGGCTGTCGGATTTTTTTTTTTCCTTTCTTTTTTTCCTATCTAGTCAAAGCACGCCATACACTAAGCTTGCTGTAAAATCCTGCAGCCTACAGAAGTACCCCTAAAACATAACCAGAAGCCTAAGTTTTCGACTTGAATCCCTCTCAAAACTCCCACAAGTCACTGCTGCCTCCCAGCTGCAATTACACACAAGAAATGCCAGCCAAAAGCAGTATACGTACTAATGTCCAGGATACCTAAAAAAGGACTCGAAACAGAGTGGCAATTTTAAAAGCCTAGGACAAGGAAGTGCCTGGGACACTTGTGAACGCTCATTGTTAACTGTTGCACTCATCAGTACTTTAACTTTTTGAAAACATTTGAAAAACTCAGAAACTTAAGTTATCATAGGATGAAACACACCAACTTCTTTTCTTAGGTCTGATGAATCTGGTTGTTCCATCTGGAAAGGTTTATCTTCAACAATTTCACTGTCTTCTCCGTTCTCCGATTCTTGAAAATCAGCAGTTTCTTCAGTGGAAGAATTAGCTGGTTTAGCAGCTATAAAGATAACATCATCTTCAAAATCGCCAGGTGATTTTGCATCATGATACTCCAAAGTAGTTTGGTCTGACCTGGCAGAGAAGTTACTGTTTTCTCTGCTGACATCCATTTTCTCCAAACTCTCCCCAGGTATGCTTTCTGAAGACTCTTCCATTTCAGCACAATCATCCACAGGATTGCCCAGACTAAACAGAGTGGGTTTAGCTCTACTTTCAGACCAAGCATCCTCCCCCACTCCATGATGATGCTCAGACGAAGCTCCAGAGAGTGATTTATCATCTCCTGTTACCTTTTTCTTTTTTAAACAAAAAAAAATTCACGATCAATAACATGCATATGCTTTTTGTCAAACCAAGACAAAAAAAGAAGAAACATATACCTGTATTTGTAAGTCTTACAAGTGTCACCTTAAGCAAGGCACTACAAAATTAGTTCTCATTCTAGCACTATCTTAGCTTTTAAAGCTGAGTGTAAAAATTAACCACACTTCTGACTGCGTATTGAGTTTCCACGACTTGGAGAATTCAGATGAAGTGGGTCTTTTAAGTGCCTGCTTATACTGTCATCTCAAGGCTGTTCACTGGGTTCACTACTGTGTTTTCAAGAAGAGGGAGCTTTGCATACCTAAAATCATAACTCAAGCATTCTCTTTGTTATGCTTGCCTTTTCAACTTGTATGCACTACTAAAGTCTTTTAGTGTTCACGATGCCTGTAGCAGAAGCGTTCAGGTCTGCTTACCTCAGCTCAAGAAAGATTTTACAGTATTGACAGGGTTTAAAAGGAGGAGGATGAAACTAGCTTAATGATACGGACAGTATTTGATAAGAAGAAAGAGGTTACGACTCAGAGAGATCACAACTATGTTGTTCAGGTAGGCAACGGCAAAAAGGTCGGCACCAAGAAGATGATAGGCCCAACGTTACTTCCTTGCATGATAAGAGTTTGATGGCAGTGAATGGAAATACAGTTTAACACAAACAATCAGTAACTAAAATTACTGCAAAAAGCCATCACGGAATTTGACAGAGACTGATGCCACTTAGCTGACATCACTTAGTTGTCATTCACTTAACTGGATGAAGAAACTGAAGCATACACGTTCTTGCTTGTAGGTATGCAAGTCAAACTATAGAGAGGGATTGAGCACTTAAACAATGAGATGGTTAAGCTGCAAATCGCATCTTTACGTACCTAAGCATATTGAAAAGTCCAATTTTAACTGACTTTGTTCCGTGCAATAAACACAAGTGTATTTCACAAAGCTATGGGACAACGTGCGTCCTGCAATTAACTTAGAACTAAACTTGCCCTCTTCAAGACTGTTCCCGACGTACTGCTTCCAAACGGACACTGTATACAAGAACCACACGCAGGCTGAAAACATTCCACAATTCGCATCCAACGCTGCTTGTGTTAACTACTTGGGTGGTTTCATTTTCAACGACGTTTACAGGCTTTTGGTTTGGTTGGTTCTTAACTGATTCTTAAAAATACAAACCTTAACCACAAGAGGAGTCTCCAGTAAATTCAGCTCCGATGCTCTTGCAAAAGTCGTTTGTGAGACGGAACCATGCGTATTTGATTTCAGTGGGCTGGATGCCGTGAATGAAGTAGAAGCTCTGCATGGTGACTGCGCTGCAGAACATGAAGGAACCGGGTGAACCACCAAATCCAGCGACCTGTTAAGACACACAATTTAAAATATGAACATAAATAAAGAAATGAAAAAAAAAAAAAAAATCATGCTGCGTTCAAGAAATCTGAGGCAGAACAAAAACATTCCATGAACAAGAAATACAGGGGAACCCTCACTGGTGGGGTGATGTATCAGGCCCATGAACAAGTTGCAGGCATTTTCTTTTTTTTCATGATTTCTTCACATTTCCTACTTAGTTTCCTAAATCGCTGCCTCGGAGGCAAGAGTAATCCAATTTTAAGTTGCACTAGTGATGTAATTCTCACGGCAGAAGAACATTTGTCTACGTTTCAATGCTGGGACCACTTCAAGTTCTCCACTTAGTTGTGTCCCTAAGTTGACCTTGTCTTTAACAGATACAAAACTAAATGCAAACAGAACACTTTGCAAACACAGAAAGGATACACACACAAACACACATGTGAGAAGCAACACCTTTGTGCAGTACTCATTCTGTAGGTCGACTATACCTGGAACGTTTCTGTGAAAATTTTGTAACTGGTGGCCCAACAAATGCATCGCGCAACTCTGCTAGCTTGATGGTAATCACAGTTTTGGTTTCAGCTATCTTAAATTCTGTAAACACGTTGACCGTAACGTAAACACGTGTATTTGCATGAATAACATTATCACAGCAGAAAAACTCTCTCTCCAAATACTACTTACGATGTATGGATCCTTAAATGTTATCTACTGCGTGCGCAAAAAAGCCAAACAAGGCTTTATTCAGGTGCACCTTCCCTCCAAAACACTGTCATAAGTCAAACGGATTTCTCTCTCTCTCTCTTGCCAAACATGCAGCTCAACACTAAGCTTTGTTAAAAGGCTGCTTACCTATCATATTGTGAGACACTCGTTTTCTGCTCGTTTGCTACCCGTACTTCTCCAATTGTGGACAACACGTTCCTGATGAAAGTTGCTCTTGTATGCACATTTCCTGCATTAGCTTGTTTTGTTACTGTTGATAATGGCTTTGGTCTTGCGACTGTAAAGCAAGAGGGAAAGCATATCAGCCTTGTGTAACCAAAGTGATGGTTAGCTGTCCATTACATTTCTCCCCCCTAAAAATTACCTTCTCTTAAGACCGATGAAGGCAAATGGTAAGGCTTGGCTCTCTCTACAGCCAGCGTCCTTTGAACTCTAGGAAGGATCTTGCCGTATTGGTCTAATCCAGAATTTCTGGCAACTGCTCTCTCTCTCAAGCGAGGATCACGGTCATTCTGAGGAATGAAAAGCGTAAAGCAAAGCGTTAACTCCTTTCAAGAAGTTCACTGCACAGAACTGTCTGTGCCGTTTCTAATTAGTGACTAAATTTCCTCTACAGACACAGGAAAAACCATCCACTGCACAGAGCAGCAGCAAGTTCTACCCATCAGCACACGCCAATTTCACCCGGTATTTTTAGCAAAGCGGAAGGAAGACTAGAATAACAACAGAACCTACACCTTGGAGGTAGAACAATTCTGGCACCCTGCAGAACCTCATTCTGATGTGCTTGTTGCCACCTGCAATTTCCAAATGGCTTACAAAATAGCAGGCCTTCCCTTGTTTTTCCTGAAACACCAGTGTCCGAGATGACTGAATATACAGGGCAACTGCAAATTACGTTGGACAAAAGGATGCCAATTTTAATACGAGTAAGCAGCAGCTACCTACACACGCCTTCTGGCTGCATGAAAGCTTTCAAATGCAGGCTCTAAAACTTCCCAAACCACCTGATAAGTTTGATTCACTGGAAAACTGTGGTCCCGGAAAAGAGCAAATGCATCACAGATTCATAACAGAAGTCCACATAAGACAAAATTTAGGCTGGCTATTTTGAGAAACGGAAGTTGGAGAAGAATTTCTGCCATGAAAGTGGGAAAATGAAAGCTGTGGAATACATCCGCATGTGAATAACTGAATGATAAGCTTGGCTGAGGGAAAAGATATCTATTTATTGCTCAGATGCAAACAAAGTATTTTAAGTGGAGTCAACAATGGCCTGTAACATTTGATTTACAACTTCACAGAGTACCTTTGGAGTAGTGCTCGGCCCCGCCGAGCAGGCCTCGCGCACCGCCCCCGCCGGCGAGGGGCGGGGTGGCATGGTACCGGCCGCTGCCTGGCGCTGACCGGCAGTGCGGCGGTTCGGGCGGCTCCTCTCCTCGTGGCGGGCGACGGTGGCGGCGGGGCCGGGGCGCCCGAGCGGCCCTACGAGCTGGTGGTGTTCGGGGCCTCGGGCTTCACCGGCCAGTTCGTGGTGGAGGAGGTGGCGCGGGCGGCGGCCGGCGGGGAGCTGCGCGGCGCCCTGCGCTGGGCCGTGGCCGGGCGGAGCCGGGAGAAGTTGCAGGCGGTGCTGGAGCGGGCGGCCGAGAGGCTGGGTAACGGGCCGCGGCTGGGGGTCGTGTGGCGCGGTGCCGTTGTCCGGGGACGGCGGGGCCCGCGGGGTCCCGATGTCCCGACCCCGTCCCCGCCCGTTGGGAGCCGCCCACGGGCGGGGGTGAGGGGAAGGGCTGAGGGGCAAGCCTTTCGGCCTTGGGGCCGCGCCGCGGAGGTGGCGGCTCGGCCCGGGGGGGGAGGAGGCGCGCCCGTCGGCGCGGCGGGCGGTGTCGGTGACGGCGGTCTCGGGTGCGCAGGGAAGGCGGCGCTCGGGGCGGAGGTCGGCGTGCTGCTGTGCGATGTGGGCGACGCGGCGTCGCTGGCCGCCATGGCGAGGCAGACCCGGCTGGGGCTCAACTGCGTGGGCCCGGTGAGTGCGGTGGTCCGGGCGGTGCTCCCACGGCGTCCGCCCGCCGGGCGCGGCTCCCGGCAGAGCCCGGGGCGGCGTCTGCCCCTCTGCCGCCGCTCCTCGGCTGCGTGCGGCTGGGCTCGCCGCTCCTCGGGGCCGGGAGAGCTGCGACGGCTACCGGCAAACCTGCCGCTGGGCTCCGGCATTTCAGGAGCCGTCCAGGCGAAATGTATCTTTCTGAAATTGAACCAGAAGTACAACCGTGTACTGTAATCGCCTAAAGATTTCCCACCGCGTTTTCTGGTGGTGTAATTCACGGACAGTTCTCACTGAAATGCAGCAGGGTGCTGGGTTTTTTTGAAGTCTTTCACAGGCAGAAGCTCATTGTAAAGCGGGGAGGAGTTTTGGGTTGGGCCAAAATGTTTTAAGTGGTGCTGGGGTTGAAAATAGAGCTGGAAAAGAAGCCCGTAGACTTGCCGTTTTCAGTTCTTGGCCCCTTTAAACCTTTCAGTGGCAGCATTTCCAGCGCATTCAGAGGGGATCAAAGTACGAGAGCTGGAAGTTGGGTCATGACAATGTCTTTGAAGTTAAAAGTATTTAAGTAGAGAATATGCTGATAGTACGAGTGTAAAAAGCGTAAATTGAGATCAGATATATTAAATTGGCCTTGGTGATCTTACCTTATGAGAGAAAGACAGTGGAGTAGTCTGTGCAGCAAACTCCGTTATCAGTGATGAAGTTTGTTATGCTATGCTGTTCCTTCTCCCAACCCCCCCAAAAAATACAAGTACTATTACATTTTTGCCCCCGCTTAGCAAAATCAGTAGCCATCAAGTGTTTACTTTTATTGTAGGTACATAGGTTAGATGAAGCACGTTGGGTGAGTTGTGCTGTGTGGGTTTTGTTTTGTTATGTGTGGTATTCTTTCCTTCTGTAGTATAGATTCTTCGGAGAGCCTGTGGTAGAAGCTTGTGTTGAAAATGGTGCAAGCTGCATTGACATCAGTGGAGAGCCCCAGGTACGTGACAGTAGAAAAAATGCTACCTTATATCAAGGATCTATTAAAGGAGCATTTGTTTAGTGTGTTTCATGTTTCTGCCAATGTTTTTGAACGTGAAGACAAATTCTGCCTCCTGATCTACAATTTAAGATGCATTAATTATTTTAAAGTACATTAATGTCTGTTGTATAGTTTTCTTAGGTTTAGACAAGAGCCTCTCAGGTTCTCTCTGGAAAGCCAAAATCTTTGAATTCTGCTTTAAGTCTCGGTTGTGATTCTACATGGGACTTTTGTATAGATCACATTTCTTTGCACTGCTGTGAGACTTTCATACCATAAAACGGGAATAGTATGCATCGGTCTTAAAGATGCTTGTAAGCGGTTTGAAGTATGTAGGGTGCTACGATGTGACAGTAAAGCGCTGACAGCTAATACTGGGCATGGCCAAATACGGAGTGGTGCTTAAAATGTTTGTTCTGACTGTGTTTTAGTTTCTGGAAGGAATGTACCTGAAATACAACGAAAAAGCTGCGGAAAAGGGAGTATATGTCATTGGAAGCTGTGGCTTTGACTCTGTACCAGCCGATATGGGAGTACTGTACACCAGAGACAAGCTGAAAGGTGACTTAGTCAAGTGTGACCTTAATGCTGAAAAAGAAACGTGGATGATGCTTTCATCTGGTTTCCTGAAGCAGCAGCGCTTGTGTGGAAACTCGTTTGGTCTCTCTTTTTGCTTGCCTTTACCAGCTGACCAGTTTCAACCAAATCTGGTAGATAAACGTTTAAAAGTAAATCCTGTTCCCATTAGATTGGAGAGAATGGATCGTTGGGTAGAGGAGGGATTCAAGGTAATGTTGCTCACTGAGAGAACAGAGCCTTCAGCTGCCAGCAGCGGGTTGCTCAGCCAGCGTGTGGACGTCCCTAGGCAAGCCTCAGCGCACTGCCTCTTGTGCAGTGGGAATCTTGTAGGCAAGAGACAGTGGGGACCGGAAAGCTGCGGGAGAGGGATTGCAAATTAGTGGGTAATCGGGTTTTGTAAGTTTCCTTTTTCTACCGCAAGCGCTGTATGAGTGTAAGTAGATGGACAGTGCCATAGAATGCCTTTTTCTTTAAGAGCAGCTAGACCGTAACTGAAAGAGGATAAATGTATTTGAGAAAAGATGCAAGCTGTTTTAATTCTATGCAAGTAGTATTTGATCCTAATCTCAAAGGAGGGTACTTTGTTCATTAGGTCTGACTTTCAGTTGGAAGGGCCGATAAGAGTATCCAAATGTTTTGCTTCTACGTACTATTAAAACTGCTATTAAGTGGGATTGCTTTACACTGGAGTGTATCATCAACTTTCAGGTTAAGAAAACCCAATCTGGATCTGATTGGAGGGAGAGGAGAGGCGTGGAAATGAGTATCTGGTTGCTCCTGGGATTATAACTTGATGTCTGATACTTGTTTTGAATAAAGATGTCTTTTTATCTCTTCCTATATTGACTTTATGGTATTATCACTCGTCTGTCCAGTTGCTTGCTATATTGAAATTTCCCCACGCAAGTACAGTTTTACAATCTCAGAAGGAACTGAGCAAAGCAAAACAAAGCAGAATTTGGAGGAGTTGTTTTGTTCTGCTGTTTATCACAACTAAGTGTTCTTTGCAAAACACAAGCTATGCTAAAATTAGATGGTTTAGGATATCTTGTGTCTTTTGGGTTTTTTGCGGGTTTGTGGGTATTTTTTTTTTTTTGTAGTTATGGTCTACCAAAGTCTGTAAGTCCATCTTGGTTTTCACAGCCTACGTCATCCTTTATTTTGAAACTTGGAGGAGAACTAAATATGGCTCTTAATACGCCTTTCCTTTTTTTTTTCATTGATTATTTGTATTATCTCATTAACTAGATAAGACAAATGAAAAATTTAACGAGTAAAGATAATATTAGTGACCCTTATTGAAGTACTTGACATAAGAAATTTGACACTTGCTAACTAAAATAGCTGTGGAACTTAATCTTAGTTTCTTTTACTTTGAGATAAAGATGTGACTCTGCCTTTTCAACTAAAAATGTCAGTGGCTTGCTATTTGAGTCTACCAGAGTGTGTATTCTGGCTTTGTGACCTGATGACTGTATATGCCAAGTAATGTTTTCTCCTCCCTTAAAGGTACCTTAACTGCTGTTGAAAGTTTCCTGACAGTGAAATCTGGACCTGAGGTTAGTTGGTTTATACCTTCTTGGAAACTCAAAGGTATTTGTGATAACATCACCGTAGCCCATTAGAATAACTGTTGTTACATTAATTCAGACCAAGGAACAAGCTGGCAGTTCCTTGATGATGAGTCTAAGAAGTTTATTCTTTAGGAGCTAATAAAAGTATCCCAAGCAAACACCCTTTTGTTTGCATAGGCTGTCTACCTAAGTTTGTTGTGTTAAGCTGTTTCAAGAAAGACTTAGTTTTTGCAGAGATGTGGGAAGGGTTCATACACAAGTAAACTGTAACAGAGACACAGTATGTTGCCAGTAATCCTAGTGTTTGGCTGTTTGGTTTTTTGTTTGTGGGGAGTTGTTTCGTGTATTGGGTCTGGCTGAGACGGAGTTAATTTTCTGCATAGCAGCCCTCGTAGTGCTGTGCTTTGTAGGGGTAGCTAGAAAGGTGTTGGTAATGCACCAGTGTTTTGGCTACTGCTGAGCTGTGCTGGCACAGCATCCAGGCTGTCTCTCCCAACATTCCCCCGCCCCTCGTGCAGGAGGCTGGGGGTGGGCAAGATCCTGGGCGGGGACATAGCCACGACAGCTGACCCAAACTGACCAAAGGGATATTCCATACCACGTGATGTCTGCTCAGCAATGAAAGCTAAGAGAAAGGAGGAGGGACGGGGGGCATTCGTTACGACGACGTTTGTCTTCCGGAGCAACCACTATGCGTACTGAAGCCCTGCTTCCTGGGAAGTGGCTGGACATCACCTGCTGATGGGAAGTAGAGAATAAATCTTTTGCTTTCCTTTGCTTCTGCATGCAGCCTTTGCTTTTGCTTTATTAAACTGCCTTTATCTTGACCCATGAGGCTTTTTTCCATTGTACTTTCTCCCCTCCCTGCCCTACTGAGGAGGGGAGTGACAGAGCAGCTTGGTGGGCACCTGGCATTCAGCCAAGGTCAACCCACCGCAATTCAAGATACTTTAATGCATGTAATCATAATACATATATGTAATAATTGTAGTAATGTGCAATATATGTAATAAAGCTAAGGTCGTTATTAAAATAATACATGAAACCTTTAGATCCTGAATTAATTACTGTTTCATGGTATGTCACCAGGGTTCTTGTGTACGTGATGGGACCTGGAAGTCAGCTGTTTATGGCCTTGCGGATCAAGACAACCTGAGGAAGCTTCGAAAGAAGATAGGATATGCCCCTGTTCCAGTAGTTGGTGCAAAACTTAAAAGAAGGTATACGAAGCATAAGGTGTGAAACACGCTGTCTTCTAACAGTGCCAGTATTTATTATCTAGATTGTTAACATACTATTTAAATACTAAAAAGATGCATTTAGGACTTTAGGATAATATGAACACATAGATGCTCGTCTAGTAGAATTGAAGATAAGTTCAGTTTTACAGAAAAAAGAACATGTCCCAGCATTTACTGGGTCTCAAAGTTAACTTGTTCTAAAAGACTTTTAGTGACGTGGCAAACACTTGAGTTTGATTTCAGAAGTGATCAGTAGAATGGGAAAAAGAAATGTGAGGAGAATGTTATTTTGATTATCAAATTAATCCTTCCTATAGTGCATGGAATTTTCAGCTGAGCCAAGGAGAAATTTGGAATGGTTTGCTTTCAGTGAAAGAGATAATGTTGTAAAAATGCTTGAGAAAAAGCCAGTATTGGTAGGGCCGTTATGATCAGTTTCTTTCAGTTTGTGTGAACATTTGAACATTTTTTCTGACTTCTTTTTATTTCCATTTGCAAAGGACTTGTGTTTCACTGTCAGGAATTCAAGGAGTACTCTGTTCCATTCATGGGATCTGATATTTCCGTTGTGAAACGGCCTCAGTGTTATTTGCACACAGAGTTGCAGGAAACACCTGTAAGTTACTGTTATTAGCATACTAGGTCTTTATTACCATTTTCAACGCCTCTTTCCTTATGTAATAACTGTTCTCAGTGCAGATCTGTGTAGCAGGGTTTCTGTAGTTAGCTAAATAGTAATGAACTGGGATGTGCTTTTACTTCTGTAAAGAAGGAGGCTTGTTCTGTTGCATCGCCTCTGGAAGCAGCTTGACCTGATGTGGTGCAGGTGGTACTGGGTGCACTGGCCTGTTTCATACTACTCTGCCTGATGAGCTTGCCTATTGCTGCTAGCATAATGGTTACGAGAGTCTCTTGTAGGGTTCTCATGCTCTCTGATTTCTGGGTATGTATTTGTAGGGAATGCAAGCCTTGAGTCACAGAAATATTTGAAAGGTAGGCTTCATGATTTTCGGGAATGATGAATACCTTCAATTCTGTTCCTGTGCAGGGGCTTTTTTTGTTGCATCAATAGAGATTCTAAAACCTCTGAAAATTACTCTCAGATGTAAAAAGCTCTCCATCATCTCCCTCAGCCGCATCACATTCACCATCTTTATTATCAGGCAAATCACATGCAAACTGTTGCTCGATAGTATCATAGCTGTATTGAAGATTGCCTTATTGATGTAGTTCACTATATGGTGATGGTTCAGGTGCCTCCTCTGAGGTTTGTGCCTTAACCGCACTATCTTCAATAACCTGAAGTTAAAAAGTGTCTGTTAATGCACTATTAATTACCAAACAGACTAACTTCAAACTGAGGACAGTGAAATGCTGCTTCTCCTTTCAGATCACCACTGCATGTGAAGTTAGAAACCTACGATGGACTCCCTACTACAGATGAAAGTTAATGCGTTTAAGGGACAGAGAACAGAGCATTCAGTGTATGCAATCCCATGCTCCATTTCTGATACTTCTGTTCACGACTAACGATTTGCCACCACCCGTGAGCAAAGGGAGCAGTTTTACAGTACAAGCTGTGTACACAACTGGCAGTAATCACCACACTGCAGTGCTTTCTGGACTGACTGCAGATCCACACAGAGTGACCGGCTCTGCATCTAACAGGCTAAAATACAGTTATGTCCCCAAAGTTTAACGTTTCAGTCACGACAGTTGTGACGGCAACAGGTAGTCAAAGTGGCCACGTATCACACGCGACAACTCAGCGCTGCACTTTAAGGAATCACTTGGATTGCATGAGACAGCACATACACTCTAAATACCTCCATCTCATGTTTTGTAGTTCCCTGTACCGAGCAATTATTCTTGCCTTCTAGATCCACATGAGATACTCAAGCTCTTACGTTGAGCACAAAAGCAGTATCTGTTACGTCTGCCAAGTGACTCAAACGGTCAAGCTAATTTAATCAATGCGTAAAGACCTTCGCCCAGCCCTCTAAGTTCTAGTGCTAGCCAACGATGGCAGAAGGAAGAAGCCACTCAACAGGAGTCTCCGTAGAATCTGCTCATTTTCTTGCCTCCTGCCTTGTCAAAAGTTGCTGAGCATCACAGTATAGCAACGTGTCATGCCTCAAAACTCAGTTCAAGAAATACTAGTCTCCATAAACTTTCCCTTTATGCTTACAAAGCTACGAACAAGAGAGCAGTAAGAAGTTTGTCCCAAATTCAGTGAAGGTAGACAAGCCAAAACCAGATGTTTACATACAAATCCGTAAGAACCAGTTACAACGAAAGCAGAAAAACCTTCACTGTACTGCTACCTGAATGACTGCAGAAGCTTTGTGACCGTCTCCTGTCCCTGCTCCCTTCTTCCCATCACAAATTTTCCACTTACTCCCTCCCATAAGTGATTTATGTATTCCCAAGTCTAGAAGCATCTTCTCTACAGCGTTGTCCTAAATCCCAAAGCTGAGACGAGCTAAAGAAGTGACTGCCTATTTAACTTCACTGGAAATCTGGAACGCTGAAAAGCGTTTTCTCTTCCTTAAGACCAACCAATTTGTGGTACGCCTACCTTTCACTTTGTGTTTCACTCCAACTACTGTTGATTCCTGTGAGTATAAGCCTACAGGAAATTGACAGTATGCTCTATATGGTACTTAGAGGACATCCACAAAGAATCCAGATAACTCACCAGCCCCAGTAGAAGAAAGAACAATGGGGGAAAACCTGGGACACCTGGAGAACCTCTAGTTCCAATTTTCAGTCCATGTCAACAAGCTTTTAACATTCGTATTTTGCAGAGTTTAGATGTTAAAAGAACGTGGTTTTACAAAAAAAAAAAAAAAAAAAAAGAACAAAAGACAAGAGTTTGAAGAAGCTGGAAATATCCCTTCCAACTTGTATGCACTACTAAAGTCTTTTAGTGTTCACGATGCCTGTAGCAGGGAACACGTAAATTAACCTGGCCACACTGCATTGTTGGCAAGAACTTCAGACAGGAGAGCAAGCCTCTTGTTACAATTGAGCAGCTCTTTGTATCAGGCAATAAAAGGTATAATAAAAACAGAGTATGGCAATTTGTTAGTACACGTACGGAAAGCTCATACGTGTAGATACTAGCACATGCCCCTGTTCTGCCCCTGATTTTGGAACGTCACGTCGGCAACTGCACCATGAGCTGAGTCAGGGAATCCAACTGACAGAGCAAAAGGAGGAGTAGAAGGGGGCAACTTTCAGAGGGACCAAATTCATTTGACAACTCGGCGAACACTGTCCCTGGTGCAAGGCAAGAAACAAAACCGAGAACTTTAGGGCTAGAGTACAGACAACAGTACAGCTCTCTTCATCAGGAGTCTCTTTTTACCATAATTCAAGTAAACCCAGCCTGGCAAAAAGAGAGACTGAAAGTAAATGCAGCTCATGACTTCTGTTGCTTTCAAAGATGTTGAATTCACAAAGCTTAACAAACCCAAGCAACTGGCTCAATCTATATTCCTTACCTTCCTGCCATACCACCGTTTGAAAAGGTATAGCGGGAAGCTCAACTACCAATTTGGAACAATCACAGCTCCTAACACCGCTTGAGGAAAAAACGCCAAGGTCACTGGCATTTATTATGAGCGGGTTCCTGCAGGCACCTGATGTTACAGAAGGTCTAACACAACCGTTTTTGACCAAATTCAAGTCCCCCGTTCTGATTTGCAATTCCAATTCTCAATAGAAGGAGGTTTTGGCAAGCTTAAAAACAAAACAAAACAAAACCTTAGTCAAATCACAGTCTATAAAGCCGTTAACGGTAAAAATCACTAACTACAGCCCAGCTTACCCCAGCAGTCCATTCTGCATTCGAGTTCTCTTCCCTGAAAGATACTCCACGTTCCTTTGCTCGTAGAGGAGGAGTAACTGATCGTCCCGGAGATGCAGAGGGAGTCGCTAGGGGTGTGGTGCGAAGGCTGGATCTGAGAATAGACCGAGGAGTAAACCCAGGAAAACCAGAAGCAGATGTGGCCAAAACTTTCGCTCTCTATGAAAAGAAATAAAAACATTTAATTTAAAACCAGTTAAATCTGCAAAACAGACGACTTCCCGTGTCAGAAGTGTTAGCTTAAATTACTAACTGAGTTTGGACCAGCAGGGAGGACAAAGTTTAGCCTCCGCACTGCTCTTTTTCCAAAGGTACGGAAATCTACATGAGAAAACCTCACGCTTTTCATGTGTCTTTTGGCTTCTGGGGCTTTTTTTAATGCCAGCATCAAATGGTATTTTTCAAATTAATTTCCCGAAGAAACAAGGATAGGGCATCTTGTTGTCTGCAATGTCATCTCCCACCCCAGGAAATTTTGCAGTTTCTACTCCCCTCTTCTAAAAGGCGTACAACTTCAAATGTTACCCCAGATACAGCGACTGAAACCCTGCCATGCGAAATGGCGATCAGCAAAGCAACAGCGATATAGCTTATTTTTTCACTAATTAATCAATCCACGCACTAGACTGAATTAAGTGACGCTGCTGTAAAAACACCTACACATCTTCACCTAGAAGCGTTCAGGTCTGCTTACCTCAGCTCAAGAAAGATTTTACAGTATTGACAGGGTTTAAAAGGAGGAGGATGAAACTAGCTTAATGATACGGACAGTATTTGATAAGAAGAAAGAGGTTACGACTCAGAGAGATCACAACTGTGTTGTTCAGGTAGGCAACGGCAAAAAGGTCGGCACCAAGAAGATGATAGGCCCAACGTTACTTCCTTGCATGATAAGAGTTTGATGGCAGTGAATGGAAATACAGTTTAACACAAACAATCAGTAACTAAAATTACTGCAAAAAGCCATCACGGAATTTGACAGAGACTGATGCCACTTAGCTGACATCACTTAGTTGTCATTCACTTAACTGGATGAAGAAACTGAAGCATACACGTTCTTGCTTGTAGGTATGCAAGTCAAACTATAGAGAGGGATTGAGCACTTAAACAATGAGATGGTTAAGCTGCAAATCGCATCTTTAAGTACCTAAGCGTATTGAAAAGTCCAATTTTAACTGACTTTGTTCCGTGCAATAAACACAAGTGTATTTCACAAAGCTATGGGACAACGTGCGTCCTGCAATTAACTTAGAACTAAACTTGCCCTCTTCAAGACTGTTCCCGACGTACTGCTTCCAAACGGACACTGTATACAAGAACCACACGCAGGCTGAAAACATTCCACAATTCGCATCCAACGCTGCTTGTGTTAACTACTTGGGTGGTTTCATTTTCAACGACGTTTACAGGCTTTTGGTTTGGTTGGTTCTTAACTGATTCTTAAAAATACAAACCTTAACCACAAGAGGAGTCTCCAGTAAATTCAGCTCCGATGCTCTTGCAAAAGTCGTTTGTGAGACGGAACCATGCGTATTTGATTTCAGTGGGCTGGATGCCGTGAATGAAGTAGAAGCTCTGCATGGTGACTGCGCTGCAGAACATGAAGGAACCGGGTGAACCACCAAATCCAGCGATCTGTTAAGACACACAATTTAAAATATGAACATAAATAAAGAAATGAAAAAAAAAATCACACTGCGTTCAAGAAATCTGAGGCAGAACAAAAACATTCCATGAACAAGAAATACAGGGGAACCCTCACTGGTGGGGTGATGTATCAGGCCCATGAACAAGTTGCAGGCATTTTCTTTTTTTTCATGATTTCTTCACGTTTCCTACTTAGTTTCCTAAATCGCTGCCTCGGAGGCAAGAGTAATCCAATTTTAAGTTGCACTAGTGATGTAATTCTCACGGCAGAAGAACATTTGTCTACGTTTCAATGCTGGGACCACTTCAAGTTCTCCACTTAGTTGTGTCCCTAAGTTGACCTTGTCTTTAACAGATTGTCCTGGTTTCGGCAGGGATAGAGTTAATTTCCTTTCTAGTAGCTGGTATGGTGTTTTGGATTTAAGATGAGAACAAAGTTGATAACGCACCGATGTTTTAGTTGTTGCTAGGTAGTGCTTACACTAGCCAAGGACTTTTCAGCTTCCCATGCTCTACTGACTGAGAAGGCTGGAGGTGCACAAGAAGCTGGGAGGGGGCACAGCCAAACTGGCCAAAGGGACATTCCATATGTCCTGGTTTCAGCAGGGATAGAGTTAATTTCCTTCCTTGTAGCTGGTACAGTGCTTTGTTTTGGATTTAGGGTGAGAACAATGTTGATAACACACCAATGTTTTAGTTGTTGCTAGGTAGTGTTTACACTAGTCAAGGACTTTTCAGCTTCCCATGTTCTACTGACTGAGAAGGCTGGAGGTGCACAAGAAGCTGGGAGGGGGCACGACCAGGACAGCATACCCAAACTGGCCAAAGGGATATTCCATACCATGTGACGTCATGCTCAGTATATAAAGCTGGGGGAAGAAGAAGGAAGGGGGGGACGTTTGGAGTGATGGCGTTTGTCTTCCCAAGTAACCGTTACGCGTGATGGAGCCCTGCTTTCCTGGAGATGGCTGAACACCTGCCTGCCCATGGGAAGTAGTGAATGAATTCCTTGTTTTGCTTTGCTTGCATGTGTGGCTTTTGCTTTCCCTATTAAACTGCCTTTATCTCAACCCATGAGTTTTCTCACTTTTACCCTTCCGATTCTCTCCCCCATCCCACCGGGGGGGAGTGAGCGAGCGGCTGCGTGGTGCTTAGTTGCCGGCTGAGGTTAAACCACGACAGTCCTTTTTGGCACCCAACGTGGGGCTCGAAGGGTTCGAGATAATGACAGGTTTGATTGGAATGTGCTAGATCGAATTTATAGCTGTTATTGCTGTTTAGATATTAATTGGCAGGCTCCTGTGCTTGCTTTGGGGCTTGCTTACCTTACTGTATATTAGAGTCCAATGCTCGTTAGTGGCTGTTTTTTGCTTTCACTGCTTGCTGTACCGCTGTACTGCTTATCATCGTATTCTGCTGTGCCTGGGAACATTTTGATAACGCAATGGCGATGTGCCTGGGCTGGCAGATGGCCAGGGCATCGCTGCTGTTTCTGTGCTGCTGTACTGGACAGGCTGGAACTCCAGTGTGAACTCGAGTCGAAAGGGCTGTGACCTGTGGATGAGTCCATGCAGGAGCAGGACACCCCAAAGCGTCTGTGGCCGTGGATAAGCCCATGCCAGAGCAGGTACATCTCGAAGCGTCTGTGGCCGCGGTTATGTTTGTGCTACAGCAGGTTTACTTCTGAAGGGACTGTGGCTGCGAGTAAGGCCACGCTGGAGCAGGTATATCTCTGAAGACATTGTGGCCCATGGAGAAGGCCGTGCTGGAACAGGTGCATCTCAAAGTGACTGTGGATAAGTCTATGCCGCAGCAGGCGTACCCCTGGAGAGACTGTGGCTCATAGATAAGGCTCCACTTGGAGCAGGTACTACCCTAAGGGACTGCAGTCTGTGGATAAGTCCAAGCCGGAGCAGGGGCAAGGGGAGGAGTTCATTGCAATGTTAAACCCTATGGTTTGATCCGAAGGGACCAGGGGTGGAGATTGTAATGGAAACACCTTTAAATTGTTGTAACCCATGATTTGAGTTGCATGTTATAGGAATTACTATAGCAGAAACCCCTTGTTGCTAGCCAGGCTAGGAGCAAGGGGAGGAGTTCATTGCAATGTTAAACCCTATAACCTGGCCCAAAGGGACCAGGGGTGGAGATTGTAATGGAAATGCCTTTAAATCGTTGTAACCCATGATTTGAGTTGCGTGTTATAGGAATTACTATAGCAGGAACCACCCGAACAAGTGGAGGACAAGCCTTACAAGAAGCAGTGCAAGTGCAGCAGTGACCTGACCTGAGCTGGCTTTGGTACCCAGTAATTCCACGCAACACACCACCTCTCCTGGCCTGAGTGACCACCATCACAGATGGAGCCCAAAGTCACAGACTAAATGAACTCAATGGATATTTCATGGACATTTCTGGACATTTTACAGACATTCCACAAGGGTGGTCGATAGACTAAGGGAATGATATCTGTGTGTTATATCAAAGGACGGAAAGCGGGGTGGTTGGTTAATGAGGTTGCACTGGAAAATATGGGCCTTGAGCATGACATAGATGGTATAGAATAAGGGGTGGATACTGTCCTGGTTTCAGCAGGGATAGAGTTAATTTCCTTCCTTGTAGCTGGTACAGTGCTTTGTTTTGGATTTAGGGTGAGAACAATGTTGATAACACACCAATGTTTTAGTTGTTGCTAGGTAGTGTTTACACTAGTCAAGGACTTTTCAGCTTCCCATGTTCTACTGACTGAGAAGGCTGGAGGTGCACAAGAAGCTGGGAGGGGGCACAGCCAAACTGGCCAAAGGGACATTCCATACCATGTGACGTCACGCTCAGTACATAAACTGGGGAAAGCTGGCCGGGGGGGGGGGCGCTGCTCGGGGACTGGCTGGGCATCAGTCGGCGGGTGGTGAGCAATTGTACTGTGCATCACTTGTTTTGTGTATTGTTATTATTATCATGTTATTATTATCATCATTTTATTTCAATTATTAAACTGTTTTTATCTCAACCCACGAGTTTTTCTAACTTGTGCTCTTCCAATTCTCTCCCCCATCCCACCGGGTGGGGGGGAGTGAGCGAGCGGCTGCGTGGTGCTCAGTTGCCGACTGAGATTAAACCACGACAGTCCTTTTTGGCGCCCAACGTGGGGCACGAAGGGTTTGAGATAATAACAGATTAACCGGAGTGTATTAAGGAACTTATATCTGTTAGTAGTTGTGGGTCACAATGTTGGTTTCTCTGTTCTCGATTTTAATTTGTATAATCTGCATCGCGCTCTTTTTCCTGCTGTACATGTTAAAGATTGGTGTTGGGTTTTGCAGTTTGCTGTGGTCTGCAGTGAATAGTAATGTTTCGCTTGTGAGGTTTGTTTTTAGAACATTGACCTTGACGTTAGTGTGGTATGTAAACTTCGCAATGAAGCCGTTACTGTACCATGGATACCATTTCGTGGAGACAACTAGCAATTGCAGTAACTTTTCTGAGAGTTTCTTTTCGGAGGAAATACAGAATGGCAGTGTCACTACCTTCTTCTATGATGTTTCCTCCTTCATTACAGTAACTTTTCAGTATTTTGAGCATCCTTGGGCAGTTAAGATACTTCTATTAATACTTCTTGGGAATATTGTTTCGGTTTTGTCTAAAGTTGGTAAGCAATTTAAGAATATCATCCAGAGATCTGCCCCAAGGCTGAATAATTATGAGTGGCAGGGTGTGTGGGACAAGATGGGCAAGTACCTAGGCCAATGGGCACCCCCAGTGTTTTGGAACTTCACCCCTGAGCAAATGCAGAATCCTGAAAAGTTAGTAGAATATTTGGAAAAAGTATGCTGTCACCCTGGCAACTCCAGAGAGATGCAGCTCATTGCAACGTGCTGGGGCCTGGCCCATGCCTACCGAGCCCTGTTCACTGATGGGTCCTGTCGTCTTGTGGGAAAGCATCGGAGGTGGAAAGCTGCTGTATGGAGTCCTATGCGACAAGTTGTAGAAACGGCTGAAGGAGAAGGTGAATCAAGCCAATTTGCAGAAGTAAAGGCCACCCAGCTGGCTTTAGACATTGCTGACCGAGAAAAGTGGCCAGTGCTCTCTCTCTACACTGACTCATGGATGGTGGCAAATGCCCTGTGGGGGTGGTTGCAGCAATGGAAGCAGAGCAACTGGCAGCGCAGAGGCAAACCCATCTGGGCTGCCGCATTGTGGCAAGATATTGCTGCCCGGGTGGAGAACCTGGTTGTAAAAGTCCGTCACGTAGATGCTCACGTACCCAAGAGTCGGGCCACTGAAGAACATCAAAACAACCAGCAGGTGGATCAGGCTGCTAAGATTGAAGTGGCTCAGGTGGATCTGGACTGGCAACATAAGGGTGAATTATTTCTAGCTCGGTGGGCCCATGACACCTCAGGTCACCAAGGAAGAGATGCAACATACAGATGGGCTCGTGATCGAGGGGTGGACTTGACCATGGACACTATAGCCCAGGTTATCCATGAATGTGAAACATGTGCTGCAATCAAGCAAGCCAAGCGGTTAAAGCCTCTGGTATGGAGGACGATGGTTGAAATATAAATATGGGGAGGCCTGGCAGATCGATTATTTCACACTCCCACAAACCCGCCAAGGCAAGCGCCACGTGCTTACAATGGTGGAGGCAACCACCGGATGGCTGGAAACATATCCCGTGCCCCATGCTACTGCCCGGAACACTATCCTGGGCCTTGAAAAGCAAGTCCTATGGCGACATGGCACCCCAGAAAGAATTGAGTCAGACAAGGGGACTCATTTCCGAAACAACCTCATAGGCACCTGGGCCAAAGAGCACGGCATTGAGTGGGTGTATCACATCCCCTATCATGCACCAGCTTCTGGGAAAATTGAACGATACAATGGACTGTTAAAGACTACGCTGAGAGCAATGGGTGGTGGGACGTTCAAACATTGGGATACGCATTTAGCAAAGGCCACCTGGTTAGTCAACACTCGGGGATCTGCCAATCGAGCAGGCCCTGCCCAGTCAGAACTTTTACGTACTGTAGATGGGAATAAAGTCCCTGTAGTGCACATAAAAAATATGCTGGGGAAGACAGTCTGGGTTATTCCTGCCTCGGGCAGAGGTAGACCCATCCGTGGGATTGCTTTTGCTCAAGGACCTGGGTGCACTTGGTGGATAATGCGGAAGGATGGGGAAGCCCGATGTGTGCCTCAAGGGGATTTGATTTTGGGTGAGAATAGCCAATGATCTGAATTATGTGATGTTAAGTACTAATTATAGTTATAATAGTTATAATACACAGATATACTAATAATACTAATAATATTATATGCCATACTAATGTTATTACAATAAGAACCACCCAGATTAATGAAGAATAACTTCAGTGAAACCAAGCAAAGCACAGTGATGATGGTACCAGAACTGACTTCAACATGGAACAATCCAACACCACATACCATCTCCATTTTTCCTGCCCTGAAAGATTATTATGACAGATGGAGCCTGAAGTCATGGACTAAATGAACTCACCGAACATTTTAGAGGGATGGCCCACAGGTGAAGGGAATGATATCTGTGTGTGTGTGTGTGTGTGTATATATATATATATATATATATATATATATAAATAAAAGGGGGTGGTGATTAATGAAAATGTACTGGAAAATATGAGACTTGAGCATGACGCAGATGGTATAGAATAAGGGGTGGATATTGTCCTGGTTTCGGCAGGGATAGAGTTAATTTCCTTTCTAGTAGCTGGTATGGTGTTTTGGATTTAGGATGAGAACAAAGTTGATAACGCACCCATGTTTTAGTTGTGGCCAGAACGTTTCTGTGAAAATTTTGTAACTGGTGGCCCAACAAATGCATCGCGCAACTCTGCTAGCTTGATGGTAATCACAGTTTTGGTTTCAGCTATCTTAAATTCTGTAAACACGTTGACCGTAACGTAAACACGTGTATTTGCATGAATAACATTATCACAGCAGAAAAACTCTCTCTCCAAATACTACTTACGATGTATGGATCCTTAAATGTTATCTACTGCGTGCGCAAAAAAGCCAAACAAGGCTTTATTCAGGTGCACCTTCCCTCCAAAACACTGTCATAAGTCAAACGGATCTCTCTCTCTCTCTCGCCAAACATGCAGCTCAACACTAAGCTTTGTCAAAAGGCTGCTTACCTATCATATTGTGAGAGACTCGTCTTCTGCTCGTTTGCTACCCGTACTTCTTCAATTTTGGACAACACGTTCCTGATGAAAGTTGCTCTTGTATGCACATTTCCTGTATTAGCTTGTTTTGTTACTGTTGATAATGGCTTTGGTCTTGCGACTGTAAAGCAAGAGGGAAAGCATATCAGCCTTGTGTAACCAAAGTGATCGTTAGCTGTCCATTACATTTCTCCCCCCTAAAAATTACCTTCTCTTAAGACCGATGAAGGCAAATGGTAAGGCTTGGCTCTCTCTACAGCCAGCGTCCTTTGAACTCTAGGAAGGATCTTGCCGTATTGGTCTAATCCAGAATTTCTGGCAACTGCTCTCTCTCTCAAGCGAGGATCACGGTCATTCTGAGGAATGAAAAGCGTAAAGCAAAGCGTTAACTCCTTTCAAGAAGTTCACTGCACAGAACTGTCTGTGCCGTTTCTAATTAGTGACTAAATTTCCTCTACAGACACAGGAAAAACCATCCACTGCACAGAGCAGCAGCAAGTTCTACCCATCAGCACACGCCAATTTCACCCGGTATTTTTAGCAAAGCGGAAGGAAGACTAGAATAACAACAGAACCTACACCTTGGAGGTAGAACAATTCTGGCACCCTGCAGAACCTCATTCTGATGTGCTTGTTGCCACCTGCAATTTCCAAATGGCTTACAAAATAGCAGGCCTTCCCTTGTTTTTCCTGAAACACCAGTGTCCGAGATGACTGAATATACAGGGCAACTGCAAATTACGTTGGACAAAAGGATGCCAATTTTAATACGAGTAAGCAGCAGCTACCTACACACGCCTTCTGGCTGCATGAAAGCTTTCAAATGCAGGCTCTAAAACTTCCCAAACCACCTGATAAGTTTGATTCACTGGAAAACTGTGGTCCCGGAAAAGAGCAAATGCATCACAGATTCATAACAGAAGTCCACATAAGACAAAATTTAGGCTGGCTATTTTGAGAAACGGAAGTTGGATAAGAATTTCTGCCATAAAAGTGGGAAAATGAAAGCTGTGGAATACATCCGCGTGTGAATAACTGAATGATAAGCTTGGCTGAGGGAAAAGATATCTATTTATTGCTCAGATGCAAACAAAGTATTTTAAGTGGAGTCAACAATGGCCTGTAACATTTGATTTACAACTTCACAGAGTACCTTTGGAGTAGTGAAATAGTTTGTTCAACTTTTAGGTTCAGCTGCGACTTAAGGTGTAGGAACTTATTCCTAGTATTTCAAAGAGTGGAACAAAAAAGAAAGCAGGGGTTTTATTGAGTACTATCAAAAGCGGTTGGTAACACCTAACAGAAACTTGCACACTTGGCAGAACTTCTACGCTTACCGTAAGATTAACCTTCATCGACCGATTCAGCTGTAGGGCTGGGATATAGCTGGCACGCTGCAGGTGGTGGACTAAAAGAAATTCATGATTCTGAACACCCGCATTGGTCTGTAAAAACTTCTCCAAACACTCCTATGAGAAATAACACATTTCAAAAATCTATTATGATTCTGCCTCTTCTCTTTTCAAAGGGACGATTAAGATTTTTCTTCTCGTCCACACTTACTTGTTCAGTGTCTGTGAAAGGCAGCTTCAGTAAGTCTTCCATTAGTCCCATCTCCTGACAGATTTCATACATGTGCTTTAGCAGCTCTTCTATATTTGACCTAGTGGTATGTCGCTGCAACAGACCCCAAGCCTCCACCACGCACCTGCAATTAGTTTTTTTGAGATGTGAAGGAATAGTAATAGTATAACCAAAAAGATGCCCCAAAAGTATTGCATTCAAAGTTGAAAGGGAATTTAGGGAATCGTGATTTATATTATTTGTTCTCCACCTTTCACAACATTTGAATGCCAAAATGGTGGCATATCTTCCTTTACCTATTGGACAGCAACACAGTGAGGAAAAGCCGCACTTCACTACTGCTTGACGTGGATGGCTTCATCACCTGTATGTATCTGAGGGCTCGCCTATGCTCTCCTTGGCACATGAGGGACTGAAGAATTCTCCGATGTTGCCATGACACAGTTTTGACTGTAGCTGGATGAAAGAGCAGGGCCAGTGAACTCTGTGGGAGGTAGAGATCGGGTTTATTAAGCTACATACATACATACATACACGCAGGCAACAAAAATATTCAAAAGCTTCTTAAGTAAGGGTGAATGTGTGTTAAATACGCTTAGATGACTAACTAATGAAACGCTTGATACAGGACATGTAAATAACAACGCTTAAGTATTTGCAGGAAAAAAAATTCAGTTAGCCATACCGAACAAAGCGAGTGCTTTAAAAGGAGTAATTCACACTTTCCTAGGTTAACCAAGTCGCTGTATACAAACACCACTTTTTATAAACACATTACTAAATCATAAGCTACTCTCCCAGACAAACAGATAACATCAACATCGTGACAGGCAAAGAGCAACCTTCAGCATCCAAAAGAACGTGAATTGGGCTGAACAGTCACTTTTGCGGTCTTCTGTCTCAAATCCTGCTGCTATGATCATAGTTTTAATATTTAAAGTACCTAAACCACTGTTTTTGAGAAAGCGCTCGACTGGTCTGCTGAAAACAACCTAAACGGATGGCTTTGAAAGTTCAAATATCAAGCATTCTTAAAGTTGATGTCTTCTTTTTTAATCAAATTCCTGTCAAAGTAATTAAACCAACATTTCAAATCTTAATTTATTGCTGAAGATGTCGTAGCAGTATTACAAAGAAGCTTCTAGTGTTTTATCACCTGTTATTAGCCAAGCACCAAATTTTAAAATCCTTTTCTAGATTATAGCTTTGTACTGCAATGTATGTCTAACTAAGCGGTAACTTACGTACTTCATAATCATTGTGATCGAGAAGCCAAAAACCTTGAATAAGCCTAACAAGACCCCAAGGGATAGCAAAGGCAGTTGGGAAGGAGCCGACTGAAGTTTCCGTTTTCTTCGGAAAGGAATGCATGATATCCAGCAGCAAGTAAATTGTCTGATATCAAGTACCGAATTAAGGCTAATAGATTTCTAAGACCAAAAATTTATCACACCGCATTTAGAAAAACATAATGAAGCAAGACTATAAAAGCGGTAGGAAGCAGAAGAGACTAATGCGTTAGTTTTACCATTTTAAGCTATTATAACCTGAAGATAGTCAGGTCCTAACCACAGAACTGCACTCCGAATAAATAACCCAAAAGAAAGACTCTTTGGTTTCTGTAAGGCATTCAGAAAGGTTAACTTTAGGTATGTAAATACTTCAGTTATAACCTCGGGCTCCCTCTTTAGTCAGTGGAGCTACCTGTCGGACATTCAAAGCATTTGAACATCCAATGCGTAGTTATTAAAGCAAAGAAATGCTACAGTTGGTTTTTTCCAGAGGATATAAAACGATGTAAATTATGGCGTCCTTACAATACAACTTCGCTCTGAATGACTAAAACTGGATTTAAAGCAGTATGTGGATCACCCATCGGTAGTGTCATTTTCTCTTTCCGACATCCGTTCTCAGGGACACGTTCTAAGAAGGCAGCTCTGGGGTACAACAGCTAGCAAACCCCTTGCCCTCTAGGCTCCCCTCTCAGGTTAGGCAACAAACAGCAAAAGCAGTTCTGTCCGTTTCAGCAGCTTAAAAATTAAGTTTCTGCCCAGTGACTTTTCTCTTCTCTCTGCTTATTATTCTGTGTGCCTGCACTTTTAAGAGAACAAAAGCAAGCACTGCTGGAAAACGGATGATTGTGGCAAAAATCAGGTCCTGGTAAACCACCGTTAGAAACCCTTTTGCTCTGAAGCAGCACGTTTTAGCGCATCATGCTAGTAAGTAGCCATTTGCTACGGGTACGGGTGCTTTAAAAAATTAAAACCTGTGTTTAAGCTTTGAGAAAAACTACAGAGGCTTTTTATCTTTAACGTTTCTTAGTAAACCTGCTTTCTCACATCAGAAGAGACTTTGCAACAAAACATTAAAAAAAAACCAACGTAAAAAATCCGCAGTCCAAAGAAATAAAACAATGCTTCTGCCTACGACTTAATTCTAAACTAACTGTTTTCGCTTGCATTGTGTTTGAAGCATAAATTCAAAAGTGTCATTAAACACGTAGGCGACAAACATTTAAGAACATTTATGTGCATATACTGAAGGTGTAGTAAAAACAACTGGAAAGGATACAATTGCATGTTTGTAGCTTTCTTCAATGTTTTCTAGCAAATAGAGATCCAGCAGTGCCTGAAATAAAAAATTAGGTGGTCTTTAAAAACCCCTGTCTTGCATAAATCACTGGCTCTTGGGTGGGGTTGGGGGGGGGGGCGTTGTTGTTGTTGTTGTTGTTGTTGTTTTCAGTGAACACCACACTCACATGTAAAGTAGCAGGTGGATATTTCCCAGTTCCTCCTTCATCTCTCCGCCACAACTTCTCAACTTGGTCTCCTAACTGGGAAACCATTCCATCAATCATCAAGCAGTCAGAATCCCATTTTCCTCTGGAACAAAAGGTAGCAAGGGTTTGGACAGAGTAAAACACTAATTCCAGCCTCTCCGTGTAACAAATTTCCTCCAGTCAAAACAAAAAATGAGCCAGTCAAAGAAAGGAACAAACATACAAAGGCGTGATTACGACTCGAAATGCACATGGAAAAAATTTCTGAGTCAGATGGAAGACAGAGGTCCCTTCCAACCCAAACTATTCTATGATTCCATGATTCAACGACCGTTAGGAGACATTCAGCTATTAAAGGAGTTCAAAATAGAACTACAATTACGGATGGCTGAACTTTTAAGAATTACGCTCTTCAAAAGCCCTTCACAGTCTTCTGCCGACTGCGACGCTACCCTTTACTTTCCCGCCGATAAAAAGCAGAAAAAGCACGCTAGAGGCTGTATGCTTCTAAGGAACACATGAGCCTGTAGGTAAGTTACTTGCGACGTAAGCTAAGTCAGAGGAACTTTCAAGTCAATACCTAATCCACTGCAGCTTCCACCTTAACTCACCTGGCAGCATCTTGTTCACAGTGCCATAGCCTAAGCTTGTTTAGGTCTTTATTTAGCTCTCAGTACAACTGCCAAAGAAAAATCTATTATCATCTAATCCAAGGCATATCACCTATATGCCAGCAAGCTAGTCCAGGAAAGAGAGTTTACAGTAGGAAGCGACTTCTAGCCAATAGCCAGTAGAGTGCTAGGTGTGCCAACGACGTGTAACTCTGACTATCTTATTAAATCACACAAAGGTACTTGTGAGTAGGGGATTTAGGCCAATACAATTTTTACCATCCATTACTAGTCAAGAAGAGAGAGGATTTTTTTTCACAACACGCTTTCTTCTGTGCCCAGAACAACTGTTCTGTGAACGCCGTGCTTTGCTGAGCTGGAGATGACTGAGCCTCTCCTAATCACACGATCTTCTTCAGGAGTAACAAATTATACAGATTAGCCAATGAGTTAAGTACGCCACAAAAAACTGATGATACCAGCAAATGGTACTAAGCAGAGGTGTGTGTAAACATTTTAACACAGGAGAGTAAGCTCTGCGTTCAACAGAACACACGCATCACCGCAGTCAAGAGTATTGCCGGCAAAGGCATTAAGCGTGGCAAATACAACCGTCGATACAAAAGCCATTCACTTCCACTTCCGAATTGGCAGTGGAAGCGTTCTAGAGTTTTCCAGTAAGTCCTACCTCGATAAACGCTCAAGTTTCTGCCGATGACCAGTATAGTAGCTCTGAATCAGAGGATAATTGTAGAAAGGTCTAGCCAAACGCGTCTCGTCATCTACAGGCAATAAAGTAAAAGCAAGTTAAAGAAGCAATATCACATTTTTAATCTAAAATTTTTGACTAAAAAGACAGACGATCGTACAAGCTAAGCATCAAGAAGCCTCCAACTCTGAAAGCAGCCAGTCCTGTTTCTGCCTTTGCTAAAGGAGACGTAAGACACGAGACTCAATTCCTTCCTGTCTCAAGTGCCATTTCAAGTTTACAGTTGACGCCGCATTCAGAACATGTGGTGTAAGCTGGAGTTCACTATAAGAAAAAACAGTTCTCCGAGGGAATGGTTTTTTCAACGTGTCACGTGAGCGTTTGTAAGACAGTTAAGGCTGGCAACAGAATTTATAATCCATCCAAGGAAAGAAGTATTTCCGAGGTGTAGATTTCCCTCAAGCAATAAAGACAAAGTTCAAAACATGCAGGTAATGCTTTTACTGTAAAAACAAGCACTCCAGTATTGGTTGTTCCACAGTTATTTGTTTCAAATCCCAAGTATTTCAAGCTGTGGACATAAGCAACTCCTTGAATAGCAACAGAGGCTTGTTGCTATTTCCAAAACACATCCCGGAAAGAAACCGCTTGCATTACGCTACACTAGGTGCCTGAAAAACCTGTAAAATCTCCGTTTCACCAACGGAACGTCAGCACACGCTGTCGCTGGACCGACACGACGTGTTACGGACAAAACATTTACCAAAGCATGGCTAAGCATGTGTTCGTAGGAATCACTTCCTGGAGAGTCTCCTCGTTACAAACGTGTTACAGTTTATGCTTACCTAAACCCTCTGGAAGGAGGCTGGATCGACAGAACCAGGTGACCACTTGTGCATACAAAGAAATGAGGCTAGTTACCACCTGCTTGTTTGTCAAGTCTGCAAAACCTGAAAAAAGGCATAGAAGATGATTCTTGTGATGCAATTCCTCCCATTTTTACAAAACTCCCTTCATCATACTGAACAGAAAGTATAAAAATAACACGGTAGAAATCTTTGCCTTTGCAGTTTTCACTCTCTGTCACTTCCTCCTTTGAAGAAAAACCCCACACAATCGCCACCAAAACAAAAAGCAACCCCTACAAAGAAGCACATTCACTAAAGGTTAGAGTAACAAAAATAAAGCCTGAACTAATAAATGCACTCACGAACAAGACCTCTGGTTTTCACGTAGCAGAGATTTGTACTACAGCAAAGGGATACGCCTCTTTTTTCTCAACATGCCAAGGACAGTTTATAATATAAAAAGCTACAGAAACCCAAGTAACTTACAACTTACTCATTTCTGCTTCCTTCATACGTTTCAGTCATTTGCAATACCAGACTTGCATGCAATTACAAATTGCTAGCTAAGAATTAAAGAGAATACTTTTCGGCATTAGCACATTCAGTTGCTGTAATGTCGACCCAGTTGCTTACATCGCTTCTTGCTGAATGTAGCCTCCCCTAGCCACTTGCATGAACTCCACAACAAACTGTTTCCCTGAACTCAGGGCATGTTAAGTGGTCCTCCCAGCTTCTCAGATTTAAGCCCCTTCTCCCAGCTAAATTTGGCTTTGGCTGTCTTCCAACCATCAAAAACAACAAAAGCTCATGCTTCCACAACTGCAACCCAAGCATAATTCCAAACCTTAATAAAACGTGCCAAAGGCTTAGTAATACTCTTACACACCTTTTTCAGTAAGCTCCTGTGCTTCCGTTAGAAAACAGTTTAAGACTGTGCTAAGGTTGCTCAGGAGCAACTGGCAGTGCTGAAGAGACTGTAATGTCTGTGGGTCAATGAAGTTGCAAGAGCCATCAAACAGCGGAACACCTTTTTAAAGAACAAATATTAAAGCGTTAGCCGGCAGAGCAATTTCAGAGTTTCAAAGTACACTTAAAGAACCGCGTGCAATATCCTATACCAGCAGATTACTGAACAAGCTCAGTTAGAAAGAATGGTTTTATGTTTGCAGAATGACTACACTAGGACTCACATGTTTGGTCCAGTTCGTCTTTTGTATAGATCACTTTGTTCCACGTCCACTCAAGAACAAACCGTAAATTAGCAGCAGAACTTGGCTGCTCTTTAAAAAAAGAGAACAAAAAAGAACTGAATCAACAATTTCAAACCAAAAAATACGTAACATCAAAACAACATAAGAAGCGTTACCTTCAGATGTCCAATGCTTAATGCATCCAGTCAGAAGTTCTAAAGAACCTGCCTGGACAGCAGCTGACAATACCGCTTCTAACTGCTCCTCCTAAACGTAACAGACAAACTAAAATGAGCATCTCACATGCTGTCAATACCTGAACCATCAACAGGACGTGTTTGCTTCTAACCGTATACTCATTCAGACGTCACAAAGGCAGTGAGTACACATGCAACTAATTCCACATTCTTTTTCTTAATTCTAGCCACGGGCTGGACTGCTGCTTGGTCTGAGGAACACATTAAACTTTTCCTCTGCCAGTTCAACTTACTGAAGGCTGATTCTAACCTTTATTTGCATGCCTCTGCATTGTAGTCTCAGTTTACTGAGTTCCAACTCAGGTAACATCCTCTGCTAGACCCACTACGCGTTTTGTGCGTGAAGCTTGCCATCAGGAATGCATGAAGGGGACAGACCAAATACACTCTTTGCGTGGAAACAGTGAAGCTAAGGGCAAGCAGCTTTCTAGACTATGAAGGCGTCAAGCAGTTCTGACGCCCAAAACGTTAAGTTACAGTTTTCTAAAATGACAGGAAAGAAGTGAGACATTTAAAGTCTAATAGGTTTACATTTTAGGCCGTTCCAACACTGTATTACAGCGTAGCGGTAATCCTTTAGAAGGATAATGCACAGGTGTGCACAGACATGCGATGTTAAGTAGCAGCTTATTTCAGCTGGTGTTCTGATACTTCTTTCAGGTGAAACGATCCTTCATAAAATTTTACTTGCTTGCTTGTTTGCTTGTTTGGTTTTTTTAAACACATTCAAAACTATCTTTCCCTTCTAGGTAAAATCATTCCAGTCAAAGCCATTTCTACACATTGGAATACACATGTGATAGTTCCACCTTTGTCTGAAAAGTGGTTGCAGACAAGGAAACACACCAAATGCTACTTACGGTGGCAAACAAAACTCCAAAGCAAGCTTCTTGACCCGAACCCTGAAATTTGTCTTACTGACATGCAAACGAAATCCCTGCTCAAATGCCTAACAAGTCTCTGAACGAGATAGTCCCAGTTCAGCACAGGTTATTAGAAAAACTTCTTGATTTCCCAAGTTATTTCCAAACTGGAGTTGACGCCAGAACATCTAATCTGAATGCAAGAGTCTACATCAGGCTTGCAAAATAAACAGTCTATGGGCTAGGCCAACTTGCCAAGAAATTTACTTTAGCTACCGCACTGTGCAGAAGCGTTACTTGCCCTAACACGCTTCCACAAATCCGGTGAAGAATCCAGTAGACAGGAAGATGAGGGCAGTGGGAAGACTGCTCTCCCCTCCCCACTAACCGCTCCACTGTGGGATGACTAGCTAGCTGATCCCTTAGCTTAGATCCTGCCTGGGTGAAGACGCTCCATCTCTCACAAAACTCTTTGCATGAGAGAGAGAGGTTGGTGCACTGCAAACGGGAAACCTACGAAAGAGGCGGGTGAAGTCACTATGGTGGGATAAAGCAGGTAGAAGGTAGTGGGTGTCATGAGATAAAGGCGATTAAGGTGTTGCAGCAACAAGAGGGCACTCTAAGAGGAGTAAATTGGGCTACTGTAGCACAAGGCAAAGGCTACAGAGGTGAAGATCTGCTTTGAGAGGATGCAGAAGCGCCTACTGATGAAGGGAAAATGAGCGGAAGCGGTGATGAAAGTCTCAGGTAGAGCTGACCACAGTAATTGTTTACCACAGCCCACTTCCTTGGAAGCAAATGGTCACGTATCGTGCAGCAAGCTGATGTCTGCAATAGCTTGCATCCGAGCGAGACACCCCCTTCGTCAGCTACTGCACTGAACCTCGTGCTTTGAGAAGCTGACGGGGATGAAGGTTGTTCTGAGGGAAGGGTGCTTTCTGCTGCGCATGACCAGCACTGACTGCACGCGTCCTTGTGCGTATCTGGGGCACAGAATGAAGAGAGGGGTCTCTAAAGACTGTTCCCAGTCAACCTCAGTAGTTTGGATCGAAGACTACTACTACTTCTGCTAACTAAAGTCAAGCCCTGCATTTCAGTGCAGCTTGCAAATAACAGGAAAATCAGATCATCATGTCCTGTAGCCTCTACAGCCCCGTCAGACAAGAGGGATGTATTTCCCCCTTGATTCCCTGATACGCACTCACCTGGCTCAAACTGGATGGCTGGGCATCAACTAGTCTTGGAGACAGCAAGCCAGCTACAAGACACCTATTGTAGCTGTCATGAATGGCTTCGCTTATCGAAGGACCAGATTTCTTTAAAAAATTCAAGGTCTGAAACACCAATCAAAAACTACAGGTTAAGACAGCATTATTAGGCAGTCGCTAAGGTTCTGGATAACCACTAAGAGAACTAATACAAACGTTCACTTAAACTGTCAGAAAGCTTGCATCAATAATGTGCTTTAGGTTGGCAATCTGAGCAAGCGTTACTAGGGAGAGTCTTAAAGACGGCAGCCAAACTAACAGTTACAGTTTCTAAACCAAATCCTGTAAAACACAATAGCAGCCCTTGCAATGCTTAAGTATTTTCGAGCTGCTCTGTCACGACACAGGCCTTTCTCTTTCCCTGAACACTGACGCAAAATACATTCTCTACAAGCTAGAACTAACGCACAACTTCAAATCACACTTCGGAAGACCCTTTCTGTGCTTCTTTGTGCAGAAGCTGGTTTATGTTGGAAATATTTGGCGAGCTGAAACTTACTTCAAAATTATTTGTTACAATCCGTGCAGTGGCTCGGAAGTTACAATTTGGCCAAGTTTGGGAGAAAAAACAAATTCATTTCTTCTTAAACAGTTAAGTAATTTCTCATTTTCTCCACTCTGTCCTCCTTTTTCAAGTTAATCAGGGGTCAAAACCCTAAAACTCGGGACTATGCAGGCAGTTCGACTGATGGGTAATAAAGCAGTAACAGCTTTCCCCGACTTCCACAACATTTTTGTTCTTGCCCTAGAGCAACGTTCTACTCCTTTCTAGACATTCAATCCCTGATCGTGCTTCAACAGGAGACAATGGTAGTTTTACAGTCCCGAGAGTGGACCTGAAACATGACCGTTTGCATAAAACTGGCAGGATACGATTGCAATTATGCGTGCGGATGGGCAGGATGAGCGTAAAACGGTCTCTGACACCGAAAGCAGTGCCACAGAAAACTTAGAAGAGGTACATCTCTTGACAGTCTCAATAAAGACACAGTAAAAGATCACCTCCTTCTGGAAGCCGGTGCAAGTCATGCGAACGACTCCGGAGTTCAGCAAGCACGTACCATCTGCAGAAACAATGAACGTTTGACAGCACTCCGTACTCTCACAGTTATGTTATGACCAGTTCACATTTTCGAAATAGCCGTATCGGGAAAGATATAACTGAGTACCCATTTTCTTCATCACATCACTTACAAACTTGTTAAAAAAAATTACTGCGTGTAGGAATTTTCTCTCTAGCGCTGCCGAGGTGCTGTGCTTTCAGCTTCAGTTCAAAGTCGTTTCATTTTATAACCATCGCCACTTCACAGGCTACGTTACAAAAGCACCCAAACCCAAAACGCAGCAGACTGTCAGATATGTTTCACAACACTAAATGCTTTCTTAGTACAACGTAATCAGAGTTGGGTTTGTGGGGGGTTGGGGTGTTTTGGCTTGGTTTGGGTTTTGAGTGACAAACAACGAACAAGAGAACCAATAAATGGCATTTGACCTCCGTTTAAGCTTATCGCTATTAAAAGCGGTGAAATACCTACCAAAATTATAGGTGCTTGGATGAAAAAACTGCTCAGGTGGTGGATAAGAAGGAGGAACTCCCCGGCTTAGACTCCGCTCACGTACCAGAATATCCAAAATGAGGTTTGGAGAAGTCACGCTTACCACGGTATCCAGCGACCACAATGCGAAATAGGGGCAATCGTGAAGGAATTCTTCTGGCCTTAAAGAAAACAAGCGCATAAGCTGAACGCCCACTTTCAAATGAATTGTTTGTAGGGATATTGAAAACAACTTAACAAAAATCTACCTTAGCGAATCTGGCATTTGAGCATGGTACCAGCGATTAATGTCAAATACACCCAAATAAGTAGATGGTCTTCCCTGACCATGTGTATTCACTTGCCAACTGAAGATTGATACGCTGGTCTCAGGAGACACTACTGTAAAAGACAAGACGTGGTTTCTTATTTGTAGAAAAGACGATAAACCTGATAGTTTTAAAACACCGCTTTCTGTTTTGGCTTGATTCTGTTCCATCACTCATGAAACACAGCACTTACTAAGAATAATAAAAAAAAAAAAGTACAGAATAGCAAACAGCTCCGTGATAGCTTTCAGTCATACTGCCCCTTTTTCTTGATCCAATTGTATCAGTTCCAAGCCAAACCAAACACACAGTTACCAGCTAATTAAGTTTTCCATCCATCAAGAGCGGATCAAGACGTTTAGCTAGATGAATAGTTTAGCAAAAAAACTATGCTAGGGACACGTACATTGCTACTTTTAGAAAGCATACCAGTCATTATCGTATACACTTGTATCACTCAGCTGGCATTATTAATTTCCAGATTTGACGCAATTACAAGTCTTAAGAATAGCTCCTTTCCAGCACATTCAGAGGGAAAGAACACAATTAGCACACAAAATACGTAATAAAAACCCCAAAACCAACAAAGAGGAAATTGGAATGAAGTCTTTAACATAAGACGTTCACAATGGTATACTCCGGTTCTCTCAACGAGTGGCATGGTCTGTCTTCTCTGGGGAGAGTGCCTTCTCCAGGTGGAAGCAAAGAATGTGGTATACCATTTGCCCTAACAGAGTAAGGAAGAAGGAGACAGCTTGTTTGGCAAAATGTTTCTCTGTTCTCTGTTGAATTCATCATTACCGTTTAGGGATCCTCACACACTTTACTATGTTTCATTGTGAGCTCCTGTGCCATTTCACTTTTGTTAGCCGCTGAATCTGCCTTTGAAGATATCCATGATTTTCACAATTCAGAAGACAGCTTCATTGCCAGCCTCAACCCACATCCAACAGAAGCTCACGTATGCCTAGAACTTAACTTGAACAGAACCTGAAGAAAAGCTAATTAGAAACCATGCGAAAAATCACAGGTATTTCTCCATGCCTCATACTTGGTAAAAAGGAGACAGAAAGGCATTTTTGTTGTTGTTGTTGTTGTTTTGGGTTTGGGTTTTTTTTTCTTTGGGGGTGGGGGGTGTTGCTTGTTTGTTTTTAACAAGTTTTTAGAAGGCACTCTCCTCAGAAACATGACACAAGTGGAGAAAATCCAAAGGCGTTTTTGTTAGATTTTGACACACGGTTGATAGAGGATGGCATCACAGAAGAGGTGGAAGTTGCCACTTCAGGACTAAATCAAAGACAATAAACAGAAATAGCCTAGAATGATCATGCAAGTGTCTTCCTTCCAACATCAGACATACGTTAAGGCCAGAGAGGGAAGGTGAATAACGCAGTCAAAACAAAAGGCTATGAAAGTTCTCGCTGCAGCAGGCTCAAAGATATGGTCAGAGCATAACTGAATTTGTAAACCCAGAGATGTATGTTGACTTATTGCAAGGTAAGGAAAGACGTCGTAAGAGTTTTAACTGTGTATATGGACAAGGAAAGCTGCTGCTTTAAGAACTCGTGTACTCCTAATAGGTGCAGGAACCTATTAGGTTTAGAGAGGACAAACTGGACAGGCAGATCATAGAACTATACAACGATTCAGGTTGGAAAAGACCCTTAAGATCATCAAGCCCAACCGTAAACCTAACGCTGCCAAGTCCACCACTAAACCATGTCCCTAAGTGCCACGTCTCCACGTCTTTTAAATACCTCCAGGGGTGGTGACTCCACCACTTCCCTGGGCAGCCTGTTCCAATGTTTAACCACTCTTTCAGTAAAGAATTTTTTCCTCATGTCCAATCTAAACCTCCCCTGGCGCAACTTCAGGCCATTTCCTCTCGTCCTATCGCTTGTTACCTGGGAGAAGGGACTGACACCCACCTCGCCACAACCTCCTTTCGGGTAGTTGTAGAGAGCGACAAGGTCTCCCCTCAGCCTCCTTTTCTCCAGGCTAAACAACCCCAGGTCCCTCAGCCGCTCCTCATAAGACTTGTTCTCCAGACCCTTCACCAGCTTCATTGCTCTTCTCTGGACACGCTCCAGCACCTCGACGTCCTCCTTGTAGTGAGGGGCCCAAAACTGAACACAGTATTCGAGGTGCGGCCTCACCAGTGCCGAGTACAGGGGCACGATCACTTCCCCACTCCTGCTGGCCCCACTGTTTCTGATACAAGCATACTGATGCCATTGGCCTTCTTGGCCACCCGGGCACACTGCCGGCTCACATTCAGCCGGCTGTTGACCAACACCCCCAGGTCCTTTTCCACCAGGCAGCTTTCCAGCCACTCTTCCCCAAGCCTCTAGCGTTGCATGGGGTTCTTGTGACCCAAGTGCAGGACCCGGCACTTCGCCTTGCTGACCCTCATGCAGTTGGCCTCGGCCCATCGATCCAGCCTCTCCAGATCCCTCTGCAGAGCCTTCCTACCCTCGAGCAGATCAACACTCCCGCCCAACTTGGTGTCGTCTGCAAACTTACTGAGGGTGCACTCGATCCCCTCATCCAGATCACCGATAATTATTTCAAACAGAAACTGACCGGCCACCAACTGGATGCAGATGCAGACATAGGTTTGCACAGGAAAAAAAACATTCAGGTAACATTCCTAAGCAATGGAGAGGATGATCTTATTGCTCAAAGAAGACAGCTGGAGGAATAAAACGACTGACAAGCATTACACAGATGACCCCACCATACGTCGCTGTAGCGTGTCAGCAAGCATAAAATAAAACCTATTTTGTCCTTTAAAGCAGCCCCACGTAACTTAAGCACCCAATTTGCCTTTTTCAAGAAGCCCAACAAGCTAGTCTATACAGATATTTAAGACTTTCACACTGCGGGTACAGAACAGCGTTCATTGCTTGGATTCTAAAACCGTTTCTTTTAGAATAGCCAAACACGGACATCAGAACAAACCTTCATTAACGCTATCCTCTCTGTCAACGTGGTTGCGAAATTTTTCTACAGTCTGGCAGCTGAGTAATTTGGCATTGCTGGTCTGCCCTCTCAAGGGAAAGACTCCACCCGTGAGATCTAAACTGTACCTTTCATCACAGTATTCCAAACCCTGCAGAAAAAATAAAAGGAGAGAGAAAAGGTCATTTGGGGCTAAAAACATACGTTATACCGAAACATGAAAGAACGTATACCTCTAGTAGAATATGCACAGTACAGCGTGTATTTCCCATGAGCTTATTTCTGATGGCCAATAGAAACGACATCTGACGTGCAAGAGAACTAAGTGTCAAATCGTAACGGGCAAGTTTGGCTGTAAAGGCTTTGCACATTTTCAAAATCTAGCATTTCCCTAACGTTATTCAGTTCTAAACATGTTTTGCAGAATTCCTTGCAACATCAAGGTTCCTTTACAAACCTAAACATATGTCTACAAAGAGATATCTGAAATAGCGTAACACATAAGCACGCAAAGCTCTTTGCTCCGTGTCTTGATTACAGAACTGATGAAGTTAGAGAAGTCATGGCATTACAGCAGCTAAAGCTCTGTCGAGAGGTATTATTATCCGTAGGCACACCACTAGAGCGAAAATGCATCTCTCTGTAGTAGCTATGAGAACTTCTTCCTGGTTAACGATCTTCTTTCAAACCGCGTAAGCTCTTACCAGCTCCTCCTCTAATCTTGCCAGAGACTAATGGGTGAAATATCCCTCAGCTCCTCCACCAAGCACAGCCAACAGCAAAAGCAGAACACAGAGGGGACGTGGGATGCACATGGGCAACGCGTTTAGGATCACAAATTACTACTGAGTCAGCAAACTACTTTGAGATATATAGAAACTCCAGCAGGGTTGTGTTGAACCTCCGATACCACCATTTTCTAAGTAAGCATTAACTGAAATACTGTCTTTCCAAATACAGCATACATTCAAACTGTCTACAATGCAACACATGAATTGTGTGTGTTGTGGACAAATAGCAGCTCTACAATTAAAAAAACCCAACAAGCAAACCACCAAACAAAATCAAAAACCAACAAAAAAACACCACCAAACAAAAACCAACCAAAAATCCATCGTACCGCATTCGACCCAAGTTTCCCAAACTTTCAGAGCTCTAAAATGAACTGGCACGACACAACGCATTCTCATATGATTTGATGTGATACCTCCAATTCACCTAATCTGAGAAGAGACAAGCTTTCTCTCAACCGTTCTAGGAAATGCTACCTATAAATATCGAGACTGGCTTTAAAAAAAAAAAAAAAAAAATTCTGACATGACTAAAAAGAAAAATGCTAAATTTTGCTCTGAAGCATGCACAGTTCATTCTATTTTATCAAGTACCTTTGGACATAACAGACACGTGCAGAGTAGATAAGAAAAATCTAAACCGCCTCTTTGAAAAACTAGCATGAAGCCCAAGCAAAGAACCTCATTTTTATTGTAGAAGGAATAATCACTAAAGCCAATTTTAATAAAAGTTGTCCTGAACAAGTCCACCATTCGAAAGACCGCTTCATCAGATGAAGTACTAAAACTCCATAAACCTGTTAGAGGTGAATTTTCACTGCTAGAAATTTCAACTTTTATTCACATAGAAATGTTGGGGGGGAGCCAGTCCCCCCAAGAGCTGGGGCGGAGGGGAAGGGGGAAATAATATCAAACAAGTCCTGCCTAAGACAGCTTCTAAAGCAAACCAGTATAGTTTACATTTTCCACGCTGGGGCAAGCAAATCTCAGTTAAGGAACCCCACTGTATGGAAGATGTTCAGTAACGATTTTATTGACCAGTAAAATACGAAGACACTTCGCAAATGAGGTGCACCGGTCAGACTCTGATACGAAAGTAGGGGCTGTACACTCTGTCCATCCGCAAGCATTGTGTAGGACAAAGGTAAAGATGTGCTCCGTGACCATGACTGGATGCACGAGATTTAGCAGCTGCCGAGGTGGTATAAAAAAGATCTTTGAAAGCACAACTTAAACACACCCTTAGGTTGATTTCTTGAGCACAGACTTAAACCAGCCTTGAAGGCAATGGAGACAGAAGTTTGAGGCTCATTTACAAAAAGACAGTGCCACATGTTCCAAAAGTCCTATTTGTGAGCTTTTACCACGACACAAAGTCAAAGATGCGCTGTTTCATAGCCTCAAGTCTGATTCCTGGAAAGTAAAGCACTGCTGTAGTAGAAAAGTCTTTCAAGCTCCCATGAACTCTATTCAATGAACGAGGGTCAACAGTAGTCCTCCTTGTTTACTCAGACTTGGCCTGGCAATTGGGAACACCTCTTAAATTTTCTGCCACGGAAGACAGACAAGAAACTTGACTCAGCCAGTCATGCAGGCAGACAGCCACGTAGTACTGAGCAATCTGTGACTACAAGCAAGTATTCTGAGACCAAAAGTGTCCGCTGTGGAGCACAGATCCTGTCCTAATGCATCTTTTGGGGGTTTGGGGGGGCTGGGAGTTAGTTTTGGGGGTTTTTGGCAGTAGGTGTTATCAGGTCTTGGCATGAAGCTACATGTGTAAGTGGCTCATCCGGAAGCGAGCTGAAGAGCCCGTCTTTTTGCCCCAGAGGGTCCAGCTGTTTAGTTCTCTCTTCAACTACCTCGTAAGATTGGTTCCTGTTTCAGTCTTCCACAACACTCATCACAGGGAAGCAGAAACAGCAGGGGAGTGAAATATCTCAAATCCAGAGACTGGTGCCTGACACCTCTTATAAGCCTGTGAATGCATTACTGGTTGCATAGTCTGTAGAGGGTTAAAAGCCTCACATTAACTACACCACAGCTTTCTCAGGTCACAAACACAACAACAACAACAGTATTTAATCACTTTGTGTGCTTTTTTAAAAGAGTGGCAACGGGAATTTCTAGGAGACGCATGTTTAGAAGCTGCTTTTAAACATTTCAGCCTTCTGAGGTGGAAGCTGACACTCGTCACGTCTTACTCAGGAAAATAAGATGACCAAGAATTGCTGCATAGTAAAAGGTCCCCCATTTTAACATTAAAGTGTTGAGACAGAACAAAGCAGCCACGAGAGAAACGGCTATAGACCAATGGGGTTTTTTCCAAAGAAGCACACAGTACAAGGTACGGTCTTTGCCACTGCTAAGGCTGTAGCTACAAGTAACTTTAAAAGAGGATAGCCCCGTCTTCTCTTCCTACGTGCCATTAATTTGGTGTTTAAATGAAGAATAATTTTATTTGTAAAAGCTGCTTCCTCTTCAGGAATTGAATTCAGTTGGGCTCTTTGCAGGTGAATCCAGTTGGAACACTCAACACTGCAGTATGAAATTGTACGACTTGTTTTCAAAACCTATGGACAAAGGCCATGCCCAAGAAGACTCAGCAAGAGATTACTTCCTTTTCATTCATCTGTGAATTTTGATGGTAAATATTACCCCTGCCAGCTTAACTGATACTCACTTCGAGAAAATTTAGTACTAGTTTCATCCTTCCACACACATGCACGTCTTACCTCGTACATGACTTGTCCTGATGCCAAGCGTTTTCTGTCACCAAATGCTAACTGCAACAGATGTAAACTCACAACATCACCTTCACTGAAAAAGGTATAAATTATGACATTTGATTACAAAGCTGCTTTATAGTCCTCATTACCATTTTATTAGATCGAGACTGAAGTTTTCCTAATAGCATGCTCTTGCTGAAAAGAAAAACAGCACTTCCCAAAACATGGCAGTCGGTCACATTTGGACGCTAAAACATAGAGGAGGAAATTTTGACACTAACAGCTTCAGGGGCAAATGCTAACCATACAGTTTGAAAGCTTTTAGATGTTGTATGGACTAAACCTTGTTGGAAAGAGCTCTGCACAGTGAAGAGTTCTCGATCAAAGCTGCTTTAAGGTCAAACCTAAAAAGATTGCCACGCTGTGAACAGCTGAGCTGATGAAATAGCTTGCTGATGCTGAAGGAGGGAGATCTTTCTCCCCTTCCCTTACCACCAAAGTCCCAGTCCCTCTCTTGCATACGCTGCACCCTTCCACACGCTCATGTGATTCATCAGCCCAGCAGGAAACCATTGACTTTTCTGCTGAACAGCGATCGTGCTCTGCCACGTGAGCTGAACTGGCTCATGAAGGCTCCAAAGACTGCTAAAGTTGGCACAAGGTAATCGGCAATACCCTCACCTCCCTCCTTTAGGGGCAGGTTGGCAGGCTGTCACATTGGCACGTCTAGTATGTCTAGATCTGCAGCCTCAACTACTTTTAATGGTATTTTAATACCATGGTACGAACAGCAAACAAATCGTGAAGCAGTCATCAAGAAACAAGAAGTCATTTAAGAAGGCAAGCACAAAACTACAGCCACTGTTGCTTTGCCTTCTGTCAGAAGGTAGGAACTAGGAGGTCCCTCTTCACGTCTGTTAAATCCTGTAAAAAACGGCATCGTAGGCTTAACACCTTCCGTACCCGAGAGAATCTCCTGCACAGCTAAATAAACAAAACAAATACACATGTATTAACTGTATGGGAACAAGTATATATAAAAAAGAAGAATTCAGTGGCTTATACAAAGTTTTTATTCACCTTTCTTGCGTAGACTGGACAGCCCACAAGTAGCAACAATTGCGAGGATCATTCTCAGGCTCTTGAAAAGTAACAGCATAGACAGGAACCCGTCCTCCTTCAAGCTGAGAGTGGTGCCTACGGGTTTAAAAAAGAAAAAGAAAAAAGGTGAGCCTACTGGCCCTAACTGTTTGTAGACGGGTAGAAGCATCTTCTGAGAAAAGAGCACCTTACATGCTTATCCTCAAAGTACAGAAGGTCATACTTGCATCTCAAACAAGTGAGTCAAGGAAGCGACTACTTCTTACGCAACAGTCAAGAGGTGAGGAAATTACTGACCGTCAAATGCAATAACCTGGGCTTATGCCCTCCTCTGCCGGAGGAGGAGGAGGAGAAACATAAACGATCACTTCAGCTGCCAGGCAAAAGATTGTCCAAACTGTTGTAGCCTACTCCAATATCGAACTTAAAATGCAGCATATCTTCTGTGCACAAAGTTAAACCAGCGCCAAACAGAAGTAGTTTCTCGTTGCTTTACTTGGACTATGTAAAGCATTTTTCTTCCAGACTTCTGAACCTTATTTGTACCTTCACAATCTATTCTTGCCACCTAATTACTGCTCCACTCTCTCTCTTTATGCATCCAATAGTTTCTGGAGAGTCACTGCAGATTTGCTCAAGTGAATCCCTATCTCAATTTGGTCAAATATTTCAAGTGAGATTGCTCTTTGGCAGATTTAAAATCGTCTCTTAGTTTTTCTGCTGCTTATAAATTCACATGTCCCTTGTGCTCATCTCCAAGTGTCCCAAGCAAACTTTCATTCACATGCATCGTTGCCTGAAACGTAGGAAAGAATATATTTTCCGGCACACATCAGCTATTGATTTTTCATGTCTCACTAGTTTCATCCTGGACACTTTAGAGAATATTGTCACCAAAATCACGTTATTGGCATACTTAAGCCTTCCAATGTATGCCCTAATTGCAGGAACTGGTCCTGAAAAATAGTTTTTAAAACCGGTTTCATCGAAATACGCACATTGCCTGCTTTCACTGAATACCACGGGTAGAACAAACGGTCTCATACAAATCAGCTCTGTCACATCCTCGCTGCTTGACACAACCCAAAGCAGCATGCTTTCCACAATTCCTCAATCCACAGGCACACTAAGGAAAACAGTCCTAGTCCACTGGGGAGAAGGCGGTCCACTTAATCCATGTGTGACTTAATAGTTGTTCCAGAAGAGGATTTCTAAACATTCCAAGATTATACTCAAAATTCCAGTCCCTGAAAAAGTTCTCTTGACATTAACATGCTTCCTTAGGCAAAAAATTGAGACGCCGGCACCTCCAGGCATGGCCAAGTGTAAAGGCCTACTTACTCCCTCTCCAAAGTTTTCATATCCCATAGTGACAGGTAGCCGTCCGAAAAACCCACAACGAGCTGATTGCTTCTGCTTATGTAGCACAGGGTTGATATCGCTGTTCCTGAAGGATTTTGTAATTGAAAACAGAGATGTCTCCCTTCTCTGGTCACCGTTTCTCTTCTTTGTGGAACTTCAGCAGGAATTCTGGTGACAACTTCTAGACCTACACACACAAAACCACGCAATAAATGAACGTGTTATGCCATTTAGGTTGCATTTTAAACGTGATAACACGCATAAATTTATGCAACACTTTTTTTCCTATCTCCATTCTGTATGTATTCAAAGAACATAAGAACTCTCCGACTGGACAGGTATTCTCACTCGTCTTTCAAAACCAGGTAAAAGTGTAACCTTCACAGGCAAATTCTTCTTGGACTCTGTAAGTCAGGACTTTGGGCCTCATGACGAAGCTCTCTGAAGTGGCATCAGCTCCTGAAGCCACTGTTGTAATGGCCAAAACAGCGTATGCAAGCTGAATACACAAATTAGAGATCTCATTCACCCGAATGCATGACTTTTGGTAAGTCGGATTTATTTCAAAAAACAAGACTAAAATTTGCCCCGAGCCAATTAACAGAAGCAGAAGAACATTCCCAAGAAATAGGGCACCTCTGACACAACTTCCTATCAGGCAGCTGCACGGACTCAGACGGTAAAATTCCCACACCTCACTGGCAAGAATCAGAGTGACACAGGGATCTTGGTGGCAGGGGGGCATTTCCAGCATTAGAAGGAGTATTAAGCCACTCCCATTTTTAGTCAGTTCAGGACTGTAAGGTGTCAAACCACCACCTGCAATCAGGGGTCATAAATGTCTGCACACTCGTATCTTCAAGGTGGGGGGCATATTGTTTATTTACAAGGCACAAGTTTTCTTACTTCTAAATTCAAGTTGAAAAACTGCAGGCTTACCCGATGCTTCTGTTTCATTCTGACTGCAAGCTAAATCATCCAAACAAAGGTCAACCAGAAGTAGGTGACCAACATCTGTAGCCACTGCTGCCACTCCAAAGAGCCATCGCAGACTCTGATGTAGGTGCTGAGTGCTCACACTGGGTCCTCCGTGATTAGTTATGGGTTCTATAGCAGTTACCTACAGGAAAACTACAAGTTACTGTTTAAGCTGCTTGACAAGCTAAACAGAAATCACTCAAGAGTGGAGCCAGAATTAGCACATCGGAAACAAGAAAGTACATACAGGATCATAAGACATAAAAACAAAGCATTGTTCCCAATTGTATCGAGGCGGGGGCGGGAGGGAAGCCCTGCACAAAAATCTGTTACTGCCTTCCATTTACTAGATTTCCTACAGTTATTTAACTGAACTAACTTCAACTTCAATGGTGCATTCTAGTATTACAGCTTACCAATTTCCATTTCCTACCTAGAAACAATTAGCTCTAAGAAACTTAGAAAACCAGTTATATGCCAGAAACTTTACCATATTTAAGGGACTTAAGTTTAAGAAAGACAAAACTACATCTAGTTCTCCCACTGCTCACAGCCCACCAGCACTGTGATGCAGTCTATGCCTTCTTTGCCAAACAGGTATTAGGATGCGTGGTGGCGGTAAGTCAGGCGGGACAGCGGCCAAGTCGCACGGTAGACACACCCCTTCCACGGGGACGAAACATTTTCAGAAAGTGTTGAAGGGACACGCTGCCCTAGTGAAATTTACACTCGTCCTCATTTAGAAGAAAAATAACCACCAGAGAAAGTAAAAAAGGTTTTAAATGCGCACCAGCACTTTTATGAATGTGAACAAAAATTTAAAAAGCCAGCCTAAAACAACCTGTGTCCTGTCTATGCTGATCTAACTAATCTAATAGGAAAAAGATAGGAAGCAAAATGAAAGCAACAGACCAAACGTGCTTGGAATCAAGAGCATTCAGGGCAGAAGAGCAGAAATTCAGGTAAGCTTTGGCTTTATTCCAATATTCATAACCTTTACCACACAACAGCCAACTTCCCCCCCACACCCCCAAGGCTTCTTCATATTTTCTCTTGAACCATCTTTTTGTGGCGTAGACAAACTCCCCAACACAAGTGATAGTTATAACCACGTTCTATTCCAAATCACTGCTGCAGACACAGATCCAATATGTGACGTGATCCTTCTTAACCTTTCCTTTTCCTATTCCCAGCTTACTTAGATTTAAGAAAGAAAACCTAACAAAGCTATGTCATTTTTCACAGCCACAATTTACTTACTGATTATAGGCTTATGTCAGCACACAGCTTGCCTCTCCGTCTGAAACGCCCAGATTTACCCAGATGATAGGCAAACTAACACAGAGGAGCACCAACCCGGCTCCTATCTTCAGAAATTACCACCGTACAAATGCTTACTACTGGTAACCGCACTGTAGCATTACAAACAAACAAAACTCCACCTGTATGCTAGCAAGTCAAACCAAATCACGTTAGGGAAAGCTGAGTAATAAGTAAGTATTTATTTGTTGCCGATGCTGAGAGGATAAAGATGGAGTGAATCTTGATGTTCTATTAACTTACGCTGGTTCTTGTTTACATGAAGATAATGAGACTAGGGGACATTACATCATTGGAGTTTACGGGTTATAGAAGACAGAAAAAATTAGTAACGTCACACCAGTGTATCCCACCTACACAAACACAGTCGTCAATAAGCAGAGATTCAAGGACTGCAGACTGAAAGTCGATCTTTCAACAGTCTGTCGGATAACTCTCTAAAGGCTCTTTTTTCCTACCCGAACTCAACAGAAAAATGTGTTCTGCTCTCAAGTCACCTGCTTGCTAGCCTGAGATTCATGGGAATGTGTCTAAGTCACGCACAGCTCAGCTACGGAGGTTTGAGATATTTTAAAGAAAGACGGTATTTCTGACAGAAATTAACCGTTTAGGAAAAGTATGTTACAGGCTCTTTAAAGAGTGGGGTCTTCCTCTTTTCACTCTGGCCCAAAAAAGGTATCTTTCAATGCCTTTTTGTGGAAGTGGAGAATTAGGTAACTACGTGCTCTACCACAAAACCAGAAAACTTCTTTTACGATCAGTAAGCTCAAAAGACAATGGTGCCGTTAAGGCCGAGATTTTACATCAAGGCTCTCTTGACTGGATCCTCTGAAGTGGCAGTATGTTAGTGCAACATAGAAAAAATACCTCCTACAAAGAGACGCTCCAAAGCTTTTCCCGAAACAGGATTATGCAGCGCCTAACAACATAAAGGCTTCGTTTCTCCAATTAAAAAGGACGTACCCTTCCTGGAAGAACAACTGCTTTAGCCACTCTTGATATTCCAAGGTCGTACAGACAGAGAACACTTCCCTCTGCTTCTTCCAACCCAACCAGCAGTCCAGTTCTCTTCTGCCAGGAAAACTCCTTTACCACACGAACAGTGGGAGGCTGTTCATTTACTCCACTGAAACGATATGCAGAGCGCCGCTCTCCTGTCACAGAGTTCACTACCTCGAGTTGAGGACCACGCGCCAGCCATGCTAGGCCATTTCTCCCTGTAAGAGAAAAGAAAGCTGACTAAAGCAAATTTCCAACAGAAGATGGAAACAACTGAAAAAATCACAGTCACCGCCCCTTCCCTTCAATAAAAGTACCTAACAGAGGAAGACCGACTTACCTAATTCTGGTCCATTATTTAAAATCACCCATTGAAATCCTCAAGCAATACATCTTAAAATTAACAACCTTATTACTTTGCATCTCTACTTGTCATTCCTGCACTGAAGAACTGTGGTGGTTTGGGATAAAGATTACAATACCTTGATCTCTACTCTTATACCGTTATACTCTTATACTCTTATACCGTTTTCGGCTTGTTTTTGCTGGAAATCCTCTCAATCCCTACGGGAATACAAGCATATTTCAAAGCATACTTCAGATATAACCAATCTAAGCCAATTCATTTCTAGTGTATTAATTTTACTTGACACATGCCGACTTTGGGCAGGGATTTGGACTTCAACAGGAAATTATCTTAAAATGGGCACCGTGTTAGTAAATTTAAACTCTTACACGTGCTGATTACAGAAAGAAATTAACACATTTTGTTCCACTGACCTACTTCAAACTCAAAGGAAGTATTAACTCGATCACTGCCCTTACAGTCAGGCAGAGAGACTCTACCTGGTCTCAACAGAAGCCTAGACATCCCGGTAGGCACCCAGCTCTACTTTCAGGTCACCCAGAAAGTCAACTCCCTAACCTGCTTAGCCACCTTCAGCAACTCTCACTGGGTACTCATCTGCATCCTGTCAAATACTTTGGAAATATGGCTGCAGCGCTTAACAGTGCTATCCTCTTCCTTCTGTTTTTAGTCAGACTCAAAAGGAAAAACCAGGGGGGGTTGCCTCTGTAACACTGTAGAAGAACTATTCCTGCGTGCGATGGCATGACGGTCACAGAGCTTGAGCTGGTGCAAATAAATAGGGCCCAAAGCAACGCTTTTACCTTTTTGAAAACTGCCTTTTGTTTCTTTAGAAATTGAGGAGGGCTCACTGACTCAGCATGTTTAAGTAAACTATTTTCATAGCACAAGATTGGTGCGGGTGGTTGTAATGTCAAAGTTTAACTCTACTAACGTTTTAATTTTAGCATTTTTAATAGTTAAAACATCCTTTTTGTTCTCTCGATACCTGATGCATCTTAACAGCACCACCCGGACACAGCTGATACTATGACCCTATGCTTCAGGTAACCTCCGGGCAATAACAACTTCATACCAAGACCGAAGTTAAAGGAAAATGCTCACCTCCAGAAAACTTCCCGCGCAGCACAGAGTCGAGGCTTATCTCATCTTCCCCAAGTGCCTGAATAGTCCCCTCTGGAAACCGCAGCAGACTGCTCGTTACCTGAGCCGTTAGGTCTCGCATTCTTCACTGTAAATAAGGAAACAAATGCAAAAATAGACTCCTGCCAGCCACAACTATTTCTGAGATTGACAGACGTTCCATCAGTCTGCAGTGAATAATCTCCTATCCATCTCCTGTAGCTCTTTTCCTTAAAAAAGTGGCACTCAGGACGGTTTTTGATCTCACAGCAGAGCAAAAGGAGAATCCTTGGCTTTTCTGATGCCTATGAGATCACCAACAAGAAGTGATGCAGAGGTATCGACAAGACAAATAACAGGGGAAAAAAAAACCAATAGACTGGGTTCAAGTCGACTCACATAGGTTAGTAAGAGGCGATCTGAGAAAAACCGTATTTTAAAAAGCTTCTCGGCAACAGGTATAAGTCTCCATTTGTGCTTTCCCTTGATTTTATACTTCATTATTTATTGTCAATTGTCTTCTAGCAGATTTCACGCATCATTTACGTCTTGTCCGCTTTTTGCGTGTTTATTTTTCACATTAAGGAATACCGAGTTCTTAACTACCTGCATTCTCAAATTCTTCCAGAAAATGTACTCTTGAGATGTTCACGTTACAAGCGATACAGACTTTCACAGCTCATCAAGCAGAGAGTAGTTTTCCATACACTTATGACGTAAACACCACACAAGCACTTTAAAACACTGATTTTCTTCTATACTTAAACCCTCCTATTCCTTACTCCAGTCCTTTCCTTCCTATTGCCTGTCCTTATCACATCTCTGCAGTCTTCTGCAAAAATTTCTAGGCCTTTCAGCCAGTTTCCACACTTCTGTAGGTGCTCCACAAAGAGGTCACCTTTCAGCATGTCAAGAGAGATGCTTTTTGTGGAAAAACTTAAAAGCTGAAGTGATTTGCAAGACTAAAGAGGTGGCTAAATAAGAGATATTCCATACGCATGGAAATACAAACCACTTTAAGTAGCAGTGTTTTGCAAGTTCTGTGGGTTATTGAAAAAGCCTCTGGAAGACAAGACAGATTTAATTATCTTGTTCAAACAGCACCGCTTTCGTCATGAAGCCTCAAAAGGAAGAGAGTAGACGTAGTTCGCTGTTCCTGGGTGTTAGGCATGCTGACCAACTCAGGCATCAAACAGAACCCTTACCCTGTGCTACAAACCAGTACAGCCAGCCACTTCAATGTGCACACAAAGCCTACTGCATTAACTGTACCATACATGTTCTCCTGCAAAGAAAGTTTTATGATTGTTTCTTCCAGCGTGCACTAATTGGAATTGGCATTGGGATCTGCTGTACTTCAAGTCACAAGCACTCCATTTGAGACTCTGTTCAGTAACTTCTGCCAGCACGGAAACAACGAGCGCGTGAAACGCAGGAAGAGTAAGTCAGGGTCCGCGCTAAGCACAAGTCAACATTTGGAAAAAACTGTTGCCGATGGCAAAGCCAGTATTGCAGGACGCGGCTGCAGCCGGCCAGCCTGACCACTGCCAGCAGCCACAGCTGGCACAGGTCAAGTTCCAAGCGGGACAACTTCTTTGCAGTAGTTTTGCTGGGTTTGCTTTTTGGTACTTGTCATCATTTCAAAGCGACAGCGGGACGAACTTTTGCACTGCCTCTAGGGGCTCCAGAGAGTAAAAAGCCCCACAATTTGACCAGCATGCTGGCTTAGCTTAGTTGGAATGCTTTAATGAATATGTTTTACGAGTAACCCTTAGTACCAAATACTAATACAGATCTATCGGGTTGGTGAAGAGCGTCTTTTAAATGTTTCCGCTTGTGCCCATTGCCTCTGGTCCTGTCACTGGGCACCCCTGGAAAGTACTTGGCTCCGTCTTCTTTACCCCCTCCCTTCGGGTATTTAGATGCATTGATGAGATCCGCCCTGAGCCTCCTCTTCTCCAGGCTGAATAGTCCCAGCTCTCCCAGCCTTTCATCACAGGAGAGATGCTCCAGTCCCCTCTAACCATCTTTGTAGCCCTTCGCTGGGCCCTCTCCAGGACCTCCATCTCTCTCTTGTGAGACTGGGGAGCCCAGGCCTGGACACAGCACTTCAGGTGTGGCCTCACCAGTGCTGACGGGAGGAAGGGTCACCTCCCTCCACCTGCTGGCAACGCTCCTCCTCAGGCAGCCCGGGATACCGTCAGCCGCCTTTGCCGCAAGGGCACGTTGCTGCCTCACGGTCAACTTGGTGTCCACCAGGACGCCCAGGGGCTTTTCTGCCAAGCTGCTTTCCAGCTGGGCAGCCCCCGGCATATACTGGTGCATGGGCTTGTTCTTCCCCAGGTGCAGGACTTTGCACTTCCCCTTGTTGAACTGCACGAGGCTCCCGTCAGCCCGTTTCTCCAGCCTGCCGAAGCCCCTCTGGATGGCAGCACGACCCACTGGTGTACCGCCACTCTTCCCGGTTTCCTATCATCAGCCAGCTTGCTGCGGGTACACTCTGCCCCATCATCCAGATCGTCAATGAAAACACTGAACAATTAACGCCCCCTCCCCGCCCCCGCCAAAGTAGCCTACTTTCAAATATTCGGTTCGTCAGTCCGGCTTTAAGGGAGAACACTGACTATGACAACGTACATGAAGGAATTTTAGGCAACAGCACAAAATTCCACAAAGAGCACCTATGATTGCAGTGAATTAAAAACAAATGAACCTTTTTTGTAAATAAGCACGGAGATGTCTGAAAAACAAGTCTGTGTGGTAAGTACTTCATGAGTGCTACTGTAATATATTACAGTAGAAGCAAGAGAGTTTTAAGAAAAAGAGTGAACAAGTATCTTCCCGTAGGGCAGGTCATAGCATTCCCGGAAACTTCTCATCCGCATGCTCCCCAGGAGTCACCCCGAGTCACCCTGCCTTTGCCACTGCCTACCTCAACAGGCCAGGAGCACAGAACTTTGTGTGGCCAAATTGGAAATCAAACTCTACTGGGGAGATTTGAGTTTAAAACCAAACCACTCACCACCCCAAACTCCCCACCAAAGCAGAAAGAATTCTTCTCTGGCGGATTCTGGTTTACTCCTGAACACAGCTCGCACCTTGACACAGCGTAGTCCCGTCTACAGTGCACGTCGAATGTGCTTATCAGTCCAATACCACCGCTAAGAACCATCAAATAAGTAACACTCCAACACCTGGACCATTCACGTCACTTTACATTTAATCATGCTGCAGTTATTAACTGCGTATAAAAGCGTGTGAAAGTATAAAAGCTGGAGCATCAGGCACGCCCAGGCTTCCGAAGCTAGTAAGCCAACGGGCGTTTTAAACATTTTTTCTCTGGACACCTGGCTTGGCAATAGGGAGCCGGGAAGGTAAAATCCATGACAAATTATGAACAATAGAGATATACATATAGCAATCTGGTTCTTAGGATGTCTGACTTGCATCATTCTGCTAAGTTAAACCAAGGATGAGTGGGAAATCAAAACAGTGGGAAAATAGTTAGATGGCGATAGGTTAAAGGCATGAAGCCTCTCCTTTAAGAGATCTATCCAACACTAACGGCTTTTCTGCTCTCTTTGAAAACAATGACTGCAACCACATTCCTATTCCTGTCTCTTAGACATCAGATTAGTCTAAAGCGCCACAGGCTTACTCCATGTTGAGGGGTAAACCAGAATCCAACCTCCCAGCTGTATCCTATACCAAAGTGGTCTGTGTACAACTTGCCAAAATGACCATTCTTCTTTACCCTAGGTGCTTATGACTTCCAAACATCGTGAACCATTTCCAAAGAAAGGAACATGCCACCACTCGTAGACTGATGATTGACTTTTGGATTAAAAAGCTCCAGGGAAAAAAAAAAATTGAGAAATTACACATTCAAGCAGAATCACGTACAGCCATGACGGTAGTACACGAAAATCAGTTTCAAAGGCCAACAGTGTCATAGGCTCACTGAAGGAAAAGCTAGAAATGTGGTCAGTCGCAGCTGAAGGTATGATTTCACAAAACACGTTGACTTCCCTGCCACCAAAAGAGAGGCCTTGCTGCCGCCTCCCATCTCTCCCTCTGCTCCTTTGTTCTACTACTGTATTCCTGTGGCTTACCTTGCACCGACTTGAACGCTTTTTAGAGCACTTCATGAGCCAAGTTAGCTCCCTAAGCAGGCAGGAAACTAACCCGGAAAAGTAGATCGTTTTCCACCAGCTTAGAGAGTTAAACTGGCTCGCAGAGAGAACTAGCAAGCATAAAAGTTGGCACAAGGAAGGAGGCAGGACAATGCCTTGGGAAGAAGGAGAGGGAATTCGTCCGTCTCCGTTTTGTGGCAGTAAGCCGTTATGCTAGCTCATACACCTGTGAAACTACACACTCGCTTTGCAAGGAGAGCTAAAGCCCCTTTGCTTTTAGAAAGGACGCTGCCCAAGACACGGTCAGTCAACTTTGAACGCCCTCTTGCACGTAGAGACTCACTAAGCTGCAGCTGACAGGCGTCATTCTTTCATTCAGCCAGATGTGGAAGCTAAAGTGATTTCAGGGAAGTGTTACTTGGTGATCAGAGGACAGACAACATTGCGTGACACTCTTCAGATCACACTTTCTAAGGAAACAGGACAAAGAGCGGGAAGAAGCCAAAGAAGAAGCAGCAGAAATGGAAGAAAAGCTAAGTTCTTTTGAGGAAAACGGCATCCCCTTTGTTGAATAACAGGTGAAGATGACAGTTACAGGGTGTTTTGAATTATTATAAATGACTGGTTCAATGACATCTTCCCCAGAAACACAGGAAGCAACTCACAAGCACTGGAGGAGCAGTAGGTGGAAAAGACACTTTCTGCACCTTAGTAGTCAGGTTCAGTGAATTAGCACTTTGCCATAGTTTACTCCTGCAGAAGGAGGATGTAGCGAGCGAGTTAGCAGGTGATTGCGTGAGTACCCCTGGGTCCTTCCTTTCTTTCCCGCTTCGGCAGAAAACCTCCCCCCGATGCTTTAGGCAAAAACCCTACATTTAATCCAAAACCTAAGCTGGAGTCTAAAAAGCCACTGGCACAACAGAGACGGTCTGTCTCAGAATTCTACAACCAGGCTTTTCTCACTCAAGTGCAGCCTACAGATTGTCTTGCAGAGTTTGCGCGGGTGCTCCACAAGCTCTCCGAGAAGCACGAACCTACAGCAGAAGGTGAGAAGAAGAAAGAATTTCAGCTCTCTATCCCAACAGCCCCCAACAGCTGAGATCCTGTATCTGATGCAGACCATAGATTTGATTTCCCTTTCAATGGAAACACAAACAGACCCAACACAGATCAGAACTTGACGCTAGAGCCAGTTTCCCCAGCTACCTCCTACGGCCATTCTCTAACACGACTATACTTTCAGTCAAGACTTGCGGTCCCGGTCTAACGTGGTGGCTAAGCTAGCAAAAGTTCCTACAGTCAGTTCTGAAATTATGCTCTTTTTTACATTGCTTGGCGTACCTGGACAGGCAGACGTAGGTGCTAAGTGTCCCAGTACAGAACGCACACGCAGCCTCCCTAATAGAGGGAGACGGGAGTTAGCAAGACATTTCCAGCATACCACACCGGTCTGCCATCACACCGCTTGCCACTGCCAGCACAAATTCCAGAATCACGGAATCACAATGAAGAGAAAGGCCTTCCAGAATCACTGGAGGTCATCTGGTCCAACCCCCCTGCTCAAGCAGGGTCACCTCGAGCAGGCTGCCCAGGACCATGTCCCGACGGCTTTTGGGTATCTAATTCTGAAACATGCTTTTACAAACAGCAGCCTGACAAGCTGAACTGCAAAAGCGCTTGCAACACAGGCGACAGGCCCAGGTTTTTGGCGACTCTCTCCTACCAATTTAAGCATTCTCTCCACCACACAAGTAAAACAATACCACACCAGCAAAGGCTTCTCACCATTGTTTCTCTAAAGCTATATCCGACAGCTCGCTAGGTAGAAGACACAAAATTAATAGAAGCCTGATTAAGCTCATCTCACTGTCTTAAAAAAGCAAACCCTAGGCAAATCAACGCAGGAGAACGAGTTGATGCGGTAAGTGAATGAGGAGCTGTCCTCAGCAGAACAGGATACAGTACTGTGTGCCCAAGCGCATGTGACAGCTGCCAGCCAAGGCTGATACGATCGTCCAGACCGATGCGCCTAAGGCGGCACTTGAACTACCACCTTTAGCCATACACCCCAAACGGGGTTCAGCATTCCCGACAGAATTAAGTCCCTAAATATCCCAGCATTTTACCAAACGTGATCAGGAAGCAATTATTAGACCCGGAAGACCGACACCACGCTGCTTTCTCTTGGCAGAAGCTCCAGACCTGGAGTCACGGATCATTAAGGAAGAAATCAAGCACTTTTGGTTAAGTCAGCAACTTTGCTGCGTGATGCATGCTTCATGCAGACATCAAGAGACCCCCACAAAACGCGCTGGATTCCTCTAAAGCTGTGCTCTCCCCGTTAAGCCCAGCCCTCTTCCCGCGGTCGCCGCTCTACGCAGGTAGCGAATTTCCCGCCTCCTCCGTCTGGCAGTTACCCGTGTTGAAGCAAGGAAATGGTTTGCGAAGAGCAGCTGGGAGGGGAGCAGCGTATGGCCTTTCAGTGAAGGTGTGCCTTGAATGGTTTACTAATCAAGTCGCCATCAGACCCCTCCTTTCCCAGAGCAGCCCGTCATGCGCTCCTTGGCTCTTACACGCCACAGCCTCCTCCTGAAATGCTTCTGTCTGGCTAAGTAAGTCCTGTTTAACATTGGTTACTTCCAGCAACGTGCCCAAAATTAAAAGCAGGTTTGTTTGGTTTTGGGGTTTTTTTTTTAAAAAGAAGAAAGAACACGCCTGCCCCAAGATCTGGGGTGTTTATCTCATGGCTGGTTTTAGAGTGAAAATCTTTGGTTCTCCCTGTCAAGGACTTTGAAACGACACAAGTCTGAGCTGCTTTGACGTGGCTCGGTGCCTTCACTGGCATCTTTTATTTCTGTAAGAACTTCTTATAAAAACAAAGTGAAAACAAGAAACTCTAATGTAGTTAGAAGTAGACAGGATATTCTGTCATCTGAACCCATGAGAGCTTTGATATTCTATTGTGGACCCTTAACCAAGGGCTACGTTATTGCCAGTTTACCCAAGCTTAAAAGCCCCTGGCGGGTCTTGTCGGGGCATTGCTGGCAGAGAGGTGTGTGAGTAACGAGTCTTAAAGATGACAAGAAGGGGAAAACATCAGATGCAGAAGGCCAGAGGTTAAGGTGTCTGGCCGCGACGCCCGTTACTGGGAAACTCGCCTGAGCCGCGGCGCCGTACTGCTGCTCCCACTCCTTCCGGGCTTCCTCCAGCCGGGACTCCCACGTCGCCTGCGGACTCCGCATCAGCCAGCAAAAACCGCACCTCTTGTGAACAGAGAGACAGCTTTAACCAGGGTATCGACGTGTAAAAGAGCAAACGCCATGAGAGACGAGGACCAGCAGCGAGGGAGCCGCGCGCTGGGAGGTGGTCTGGCCTCTTGCAGAGCAAGCCCTTCCTAGCTGAACCTCCTAGGGACCGTGTGGCACGCGGGGACATAAACCCACCCTGCTGCCAAACAGCCGAGATGTTTGCTGCTGCTGCTGTCAGCATCCCGAACTGGAAATGAAAGCCGCGCTCTTCCTTGTCCTCTTCTAACCAGAAGGTGATCAATAAAATACTGTGGCCAGAGCGTGCACAGGAACCAACCCAGGTCAATCCTCTTTAAAGGGATTTGCAAATACTTGCCAACTGCAACCGCTTCCACCTCTTTCTTCAGCTCTGATGTTTGCCCGCTCTTGTCCTGTTAGAGCATTCCTTACTTTTAAAGTTGAAACATTTTTCACTCCTGCCTGCAATATCCTTGCTTACACTTGTTTGGGGCTTTTGCCTTGAGCAAACCATCAACACTTGACAAGGGAACTGACTTTGAGCAACTGGATGTGCCCATGCCAGTGCTGCAAACGAGTATAGGGACCATTTCTCAAAGGCAGAGGTTTGGGGTTTTTTTCTTTTTAAGTTTTTAAAAGCAATGTGTCTGGGGAGAAAAAAAAGCCTGTGGAAAAAATCCCAAGTCACAGACTAGTAAGTACTACTCCCATATCGACAGGCAGAAACACAGCAGTGCTGTTAGGCTGCCTTAATAAAGCAGAGCACGAGCTGGCCAGCGGGCGGTAAGGGGAGAGCATCCACCTTCGGGGAGTGCCCCCCCGGGACAAGGCTCCTGGAGGCCTTGGTTCTCACGTGCCTCCTCTCAGGGTCAGATGGAGTCCTAATCCAGACAGGGGTGGGGTGGCACAACAAGGCGTGTGCTCCTGCACGTGTGTCAGGGCTGAGCAGGAGCAATGCAGGTCTCCTCTCTCCCTCCCAAGTATTCTGAAATACTTGAAATGGGCATACCGGCGTTAATATTTTGTAAAACGCCTCTGATACGAGAGGCTGCATGAGAAATGGAAATGGAAATCTTACGTTCCCGTGCGTATCGCCGTACACAAACAGGGTAACTACAAGGTTTAACTCAGAGATTGTTCAAAATGGTCTCTGCCACCCACTTTGTCAGAAATTCACCTGCGGACCTACCTCAGCTGCATTCCCACCATACTTCTTCAACGTTACAGATTACCAAAAATGCCTCCTGACAACGTTTTGGGAAGTCAAAATCTACTTGCTCTTTGTAGCTATATTCATGCTGAAATACGTACGTGTTTCATCGGCTATTGGTCGCCCCGTGCTCCCGAGCCCAGCCAGTCTGGGCAACACTGTTATTTTCAGCCTTCAAGTTCGCTTATAAGCTGCTCACTGGGACTTGCGTTTGCCACTGCTTTGTTCCTGACCTTTTTTGTCCTTTTCAATATGAAAATACACAAAAGACAAAAAAGAAGCTGTTACCCAGACAATCCCAGCAAACAGCAAGATTTCCTGTCGAACATGACTTTCCCCCCGACCCCCCCGACCCCTCCTTCTTTTGTTCTTTTCCCTGTTCAGAAATATCCCATGTAGCTCCGGAACTTCACAAGTGAAAAAGTCTCGCGGCCACTTTGCTCCTCGGGTGGAAGCATCCGATGCCCTCTCTTGTACTGCTACCAGCAACCACAGCAATCACAGCCTGGTTTGGTTTTACCCCCTGCCAGCCCAGGAACATCCTCCTCTTCTCCAGCTAAGCCTAACTTGCAGCAATGTAGCCATAGCTGTTGGGCCTCTGGTATGTGGGGCCTTAAAACCAGAGCTCATCCACTGTAACTGCGGGTACGCCAGGTAGGCAGACAAATCCACTGAAGAGACAACTCCAGCCGCCCCTGCATGGAGCTGGCTCAGGCGTGGGGAGTTTGTTGGTCTGCGTTCGTCGGCACGTGAAAGCAACTCCGCTCTTTGCGGGACTGAACTGGGGCCGGAAACATTAGATCTTCCGCTCCTGACACCCGCTAACAGCCAGGCTGCTGCGGCTACAAGGTCACTGAGCCATGACCCGCTTTGCCATAACTGACGTGTGAGCGCCTGACCTCTTTTTACGGGAGCTGGAATAAGGAGGAATTAGTGCTGGAGTCCCAGCGAAAGCCTCCCTGAACGGACTGCAAAGAGAGCGGTCTTCAGTCCTGAGCCCCAGAAAGGGCAGGAGGAGAGCAAAGGGAAGGAGGGAGGGAACCTTCTCCTCCAGAAGGAGCCGACGGACTGGGAAAGTGGCCGGGAAGCAAGCTGCTCCTGGGCAGGAAGGAATAGCTCTGTGTGGCACTATGGCTGGGATCTGGGACTGGGAAGCAGAGACGACAAACGCCTGGCAGCAGGGATCACCTGTACGCTCTACGTTTCAACCACGTTTGGTCCGGGGGACCCCAAACTACAGCTTAGTTTTAGAGGTGCTGCATTACTGGGAGAGAAAGGGAAGGAAAGAAGCTGAATTAAGTAAGTCACACGTATGAGAGCGAGCCAGAATTCTCAGGAAGAATCGTTACCTCTGTCATACAATTTAGTTGGAAAAATATATGCCGTTTGCTAACAAGAATAAAGAATAAGCTCTCGATATGCGTGCTGCCCTTGCTCATTGACAGATTCACTCTGTCTTCATCCCGAGCCGTCAGTCACTTTGAACTGGTATCTTTTGTCACTTTGCCCAGCACCTGACTGCAATTTGCACCAAGACCGGAGAGGGACAAATTATGAAAGTGTACCTGTCAGCGTAGCCTAAGGTTGACAAAGTTTCTTCATAGCAGGTGTCTGCTGGACTCACGGCCGCAATCTGTAAGCCTATGAAAAGTATTAACTGACATTAGATTTTGAAGGAGGTTTTTCCAAACACTTTTAAACGCTACCAAAAATCAGATAAGGATTAACACGGAAAAATAGGCCATTAAGTCCTTAAACATAAAGGGAGAACCCTAGTGTCTTAGCAATCTGGCTCTTTTTAACACTTTTGCAAGAAACAAGAAAGAAAAAAAGACAGAAAGAAAGATGAGAAGATACAGGTAGTTGTTGCAAAAATTAATACTGAAGGCGCTTGAATCCTGGTAACGCTGGCTTACGCTAGCATCAACGCAAAAAAACCTCCCAAAGACGCTTTGATGGTATTTGTACGAGTAACAGTTGAAGAGTCTGTCCTTAAATTCGTTCAAAACCTCCTCGATGAATTACGGAAGTCAGCACGTGAAGAAACCCAGGTAAGCTGTTTTAAGAATACCGGCATTTCCAGTCGACATTTCCACGTGGGCACATTTTCTACTCATATTCTTCCATCTTTCACTTAATTGCACTGTCTTTGAAAAAATACCTCTTCAGAGATGCTGGAGTATACCGCTAATTCAGCTGAGACAAAGAAGAACCTATGGGAGTTTCATCTTCTTGAGGAATGCAACATCTGGTGCACAGCACAAACAATACTCTCAGAATGCAGGAAAAACAATAGTTGTTTCGTAATACTGCCTAGTTTCATGTAAAGAACATGGCTTTTATATAAAACAGGTGCTTATGAGTTTCAGAGCTACATTTACCTATATCTAGATAAATTTTTACAAATACGCAGAAAACTCTTTCAGAAGAAATGGGGTTTCTATCTCTAATGGGGGGGGAGAGAGAGAGATTTTGTGCCAGCCACCTGTCTGTTCCGAAAAGAGAAGTGCCCTCCATTTGAGTAACGCGTTTAATAGGGGCAAGAAACTTTTGGCCAGCAGAAGGGTTCTCACCTTTATGTTGCATAGAAAGCAATCTTCACTTTTAAACTACACCCACTTCCACCCATGTCAGAGCCATGCAATTCTATTTCAACAGGTAAACTGGGTTATAAATTCAAGAACCCATTGACCATGATGGTCCTGCTCTTTCCCCCCAGAGCAGACCGCAGGAGTTTCGTCAGGACCGAGCCCCTGTGTGGGATATGCAGCACTTTCTTTCCTGTAGCAACCTCAGCCAGAGCACTAAGGGAAAATAAAGTGAACCGATGTGAACGATATAAGCGTAACTATCAAAATCAAATTTACATTCATTTCTAAATAAATCTAAATCGAAAAAAAAGCTACCGGATTAGATACTTCAGTATATTCGTGCGTATGTACACGCTTCAGTATATTCGTGCCTACGTACATCCCAGGCTTCATTCATTTAAGTAATTTCATTAACCACACAGCAAGGAATCCTGAATGGAGGAAAGGTGGGTGGGTTTTTATATAGATAAAATATATATATAAAAAATATATTTTTATATATATGTATTTTTTTGATATATATATATAAAAAAATGTATTTTTTACTTCACAGGAAAGGATTTTAAAAACAATACCTGATGACACTGCCTAATGTGGTTAGACTTAGATTTACACGCGTTCCTTCCTTCAGTCTGTCTCTTTCAGATCCTGAGGATTTTTGCCTTTCGCTTCCTGCCAAGTCCACCAGATTGGTAACTGACTGACTGGTGATCGCTTCATCGAGAAAAATCCATTAACATACGGTATCAACAGCAGGAAAGATTGCCAAATCAATAGCTCAGACATTATCAAGTAAGACAGAGAAAACGACGCTCTGCAGAAACGCAGAGGAAATAGGTTGTGAGAGTTACCAGTATTGGTAACGCCAATCCTGGTCTCACAACTTCCTTCCCGGTGGGATTCGGGCGCACGTGGCCCTCTGGCCTCATGTCTTTGCAGCTGCCCCACTGCAGCGCTCCCTGACGCGGGTCGGGGATAAGTCTGTGCCACAGGCTGCCCCACACTTGCGCCGCGCTGTATGAGCTTGCTCGCTATAGGGCCGCTTGTTATACCCAGCCCAGGAGTTCTGCATAGCGCTAACGGGCAAGCAGCAGCTACCAGAGACAAACGGTGACCGTAGGTTGTTTCTGGACACCAGTGAGAGATTTTCAAAGACCACTTGTAATATTTGGGACATGGAGAATCATAGAATCATAGATCATAGAATCATTAAGGTTGGAAAAGACCTCTAAGATCATCGAGTCCAACCGTCAACCCAACACCACCAGGCCCACTAAACCATGTCCCTAAGCGCCTCATCTACACGTCTTTGAAATACGGCCAGGGATGGTGACTCCACCACTTCCCTGGGCAGCCTGTTCCAATGTTTCACCACTCTTTCAGTAAAGAAATTTGCGGAAAGTGAAGGATCTTACACACGGAGTCAACCTGCAAGCAGGCAGTGGTTTAGGACACCTCTGCCTCTGGCGAGCCTCACTCCGAGAGCAGCAGTGGTGGACAGGGCGCGAGCGCCAAAAATGTGGGCTGGCAAGGCTGACCCTGCAGCCCAGGGTGAGGAAACCCAACTTGCTCTCATCCGCTCGCTGTCACGGAGGTGGCAATAAACAACGATGGGTCTAGGTAAATCAGAGCCACCCTGGATTTTGTGCCTGCATAAACTTCCACGAGTTCGTTTTATGCTGCACCTAACGGGACTAAATTCATTAAGAGCGCTAAACAGCTATACTGAACAGTGGAAACAGTGCCTGCGCGCTACACCTGTTTGAATTGGATGGTGATGACCGTGTGAGACCGACTGCTCACCACTGGTGGCATTGATGGCAGTCGTAGCTGTTGTTCTCGTCTTCTTCCCTTGTTCCACCAACCTCTCGATCTGTGCGTAATTATCTACAAGGCACCAGCTTCAAACCGTCCACATAAAAACCTTGCTGCTGGTCTTCTCTAATCTTGAGCCCGCCAGGCTTCCTGGTTTTAGAGAGTGAGTCTGTTACCTGGGGAGAGACATCTGTAGTCAAATTTTTTTACTAAAGTAAGAAAAAAATTGCGACACTTAGTAAGGATAGAACAAAAATTAAGATAGACTGCGGCTGAGCACGGGGTAGTTACTCTGGCTTCACCGTGTTCAGAAACTCATTCCCAGAGAGTTCCACTTTCCAGGTAAACTTAATCTACATGGAGAGCTCACATGTGTAGACTTAAGACGCTTGCACAATTCAGGATACAGGCGCTATTTCCCTCTGCTTCTGTTACCGTCATTGGATGAGGAGTTTAACAAAGCTTATTCCGTGAGCTGCTAAAACTAATGAAGTTTGTTCTCCTGAGTATTCATTTTTTTCCTATCATCTCTCCCGCCCATTTGTCACGCCCCACCTGTGGGAAGGGGAGAGTGACTAAGATCCGCAAATCCCCTCGGTGTGGATTAAGGTGAAATAACACTCAAGGTCCAAAAAACGAACTCCAACTTTAATGGCACAAACACTTCTATAAGCATCAACCCTCTATGTCTTAATATATAACACAAGCTAAGCGGCTTTGTGGTGAGTTGAGGTAGGCCTTGTATTACTTAACAACATCAAAAACGGAGAGCAAGAAGGAGAAGGAAAAGGAAAAAGAGAAAGAGAGAGCTGAGCAGCAGGAAAGAAGGGGAGAGAGAGAGAGACAAAGAAATCACCAGTCCTGGATCCAGCGTTGGACCTGCCAACGGGGGGGTCGGTGCAGAGAGAGAGTGCCCCCGGGGGCTCACGTGTGCCCCTATTTATTGGCTCCAGCCCAAGGTTTCTAGAGTCTTCTCTCACCCCAGCTCCAGGAGTGGTTGAGACATTAGTCAGTCAAGGAGAGTGACACCGGGCCCCTCCCCGTGGCTGGCTTCCGGAGCTTTTCCTGGGGCATTGTCTGTGCTTACAGCACAGACACGTGGGCCTCGTCCCTTACACCATTGCATCAAATTTGTCTGAAACTGGCCACATGGCTCAAAACCAGCGAGGAGCAAGGTACAGGGGAAAGGAGTTCGCAAACAAGTGGCAAACTGTATAAACCTTAGAAGGAAAGCTAAAAACTCCACCCTCTGAGACACAGACCACCTTCAAAATCCCCTCCCAGCTTAAGAGAAACAGATTCCCCGTTTTCAATTAGTAATGAGTCCTGTGTCTGCCGACACAGGAGACAAACAAGAAGAGGAACACGGGGGCGGGGGCGGGGGGGGGAAGTGAATAAACCCGCTAACTTTCTTCTTCACCCCTTTTTTCTTCAAAAAGGAGCAAAACACAGAAAGGAGAAAGAGGAAAAGTACTACAAGGGATGAAACAACTTAGCCAGCGGTACGGCAGAGCAGCCGGGTAGCTCAAGCAGCAAAAAGATGCTGTTAGGTCCAGATAGCACCCACACACTTCAGCCAACGTGCCCAGAAGGATCACGTGAAGACAGCATAAAGGATGATTTTCAAATTACAGTAAGCAAAAAAGAAATAAATGTACACAGAAAACTACGATTTATTAATACTGAAACAAAGCGAGTTCGTTACCTGCTTGTTATAAATTTCCAGCATACTGCAAGCAATCTGTAAAGACAAGAAGTAACTCAAAGGTAAAACGCCTTTGAAAAAACCCCACAAACTTAATGGACTGTCATCCCACTGCAAAAATAACGCAGGTTGCACGGATCAAAACTTCCCTTCCTCCCAAGCCACTACATAAGCTTAATGCATGCAGGTATTTATCAGATCCATCCTGTTTCATCACAACTCTGTTTCTTCTCCAGCATTTCGTCAGCCTACCCTTACGTGCATAATCCTTACTGCTGCCTAGGTACACTCCATTAGAAGGTTAGACTCCTAAAAACTAACATTTTCGGTTCTCGTGTTAGGGATCCATTAACTACACCTGCGACAAATTATCATTTTAGGGTTTATCTGTAAATCGAGCTGTACTACATCAACTTTTTATTCAACGCTGTTTTATAGGATCCACTACGGCTCGTACTGTAAGTTGCTCCATATAGCCACAGTTTCTGGTTCCGCTGATTTGAAATTAACTGAGTCTTTTCAAGTACAACCTGGAAAGATCTTGGAAGTAAATGACACTTTGTGCCAATCCCACCTGGTACTGCTTGTTCTTGGCCCGATTCCGGGTGGCTTTGAAGAGCTCTTCGCACACAACGGGCACCAGGCCTCTGTTTGCACCATACCCGATCATCGAATAGCTCTTCCCTCAGCCGGTCTGACCGTACGCCAGCAGAGTAGCATTATAACCTTGCCAGGCGTTCTCCAGCACTCCTTGACCAAGATCACGAGGGACCTCTCTCTCAAAAACGATCAAGTGCACCCTCTTCATAGATGAGCAAGCAAATGCATACGCAAGCACCGCTGTCCGGTAGGAGCGCCCCCACTAATAGTTTAAATTAGGAATCAAGATTTGCAAGCACGCTTGCAAGTAATACTGACTTCCAGGATGACAGAAACGTAGAAAAAATCCAGGTAACGCTTCAAACCCGTAAACTGATAAATGCCAGTCATTGGCATTACACTACACTGACATGACTGCTAATAATGGGAGACAAACAAACTGACCAGTCTACAACTGTGTATTAGCTAAGACTGCTTTTAGCTGGTTCTTTGAATAAAATCTTACCTGGCCTGCGTAACTGTTGGATGCGGCTGAGACGAGCATACCATTCTCGTCCTTTAGGAAGCTACTGTGAGACCAGTAGGCTAGATCAAAAGTAAAGGTTTTCCTGTGCCCTGGGTTCCTAGGGACATATACGCTTGTGCTGTTGGTGTTCATAGAAATCACACACCTGCTTCCTGCATCCTTCTCTCTCTCTCTCCCTGTATCAAAATTACAGTTGGTGTACCAAAATACAAGCAGTCAGTCATTCGCTAATAATTCATGCTTTAGTCTGGATTTAAACCAAGTTCAACAGCAATGCACACCACACCAATGACTGCTGCGGGATAAGCCCCCTCTTGAACCATGCCAGGTGATACACAGCCAAGGAGTAAGTGACCTGAACGAACGGACACATCAGTGACTGTAACTTGCGTTGTTCCCTCTATGTCACACCTTGGTCATCCGCACAGCACAGTGCATTGGAAAATGCATTTTATTTTAGGAACAGCTTTAATGCAAAAGGAACCACAGTACCTTTGGTACCAAGCATACCAAAGAGACTCATTGTCTTGACTGCTTTGGTGAAAAAAGCATTCCTGGAATGGAAAGCTGGAAGTTTTGCACAGAAGACAAAAGCACAAACAAAATAAGAAACAAATGCTATCTTATTACTGGAAATTCTGTTATTTCATAGTATTTTCAGATTGGCCTAGACTAATAGGTTACAAGCATTGCCGAACAACTCACGAGAAACTATGGATTGGCTTCTGCCTGCAGCTTGTTTCTTCCCCACCAGACATCAACAACTTAGTTGTTGATTAGTTACACGGGAACCGATGAAATTGCAGCAAATAAATTTGTTGCGCTGACAACCCTGAGAGTAGTCTTCCATGAGAGGAAGTTCTGACGGGGGATTAAACTACTTCGTTATCTGCGGCCTTGTTTGTACACTGGGCACGTACCAATATTAAGGTAAATAAACTAAGTCAACTTGAATCAGTTAACATTTTAAGCACCAAGTGGCTACCCAAAGTCAAATGGATTTGCTTTAATTCTCCGTCATTTTATTACCTGGAATGAATACTTCATCAGCCTTGGCTTCTAAGCGTTTTAAGAAAAAGATTCTTACGAATATTTGTATTTTTGTTAACTTTCTGAAGTAGCTCAGGGAACCATGTCTACTGAAACATTTCTTTTCTTGACAAATTTCCTTCTAACAACAGGCCTTAATCTTATTAATATTCATTCTCGCTTCCATGTGTTTCCTGGAAATAAAATCTGCCATTACACCTGTGTTTATTCTTTCTGAAAGGTGAGTCTGCTATCCCAAGGCAGTCAACCTTCCAGTGTAATTTCTTCTCTGGGGTTACAGCCCCAAAGATACAGATGTGCAATTTATCTTCAGCTTTTAGGCATCTGACAGGAGATCAAAGCAGATGCATCAAAACACTCTTTGAGAAATACCAGCTCTTCCTTAGGGGGAGAAAAACAACCAACCAACCAACCCTCAAGCAATAAAATTTCCTATGGACAAACTTCAGAATCACTCTATTTAGGGATGAAACGTACTGAGTAACTCCTGGGAAATTCTCATCTTGCTCTCACGAGAATTGCTGCTTTATGCCCCCAGAGCTTTCTGCATGCATCCACCACAACGATGCATCACCCCTTTTTCTTACACAGGCCCCTCATGCCCTTCTCCGGCACCATGATTATCTTCCTCTCAGATACATGTGCAAACACCTGCAATTCTGTATTAAGACTCCAAGGCTGCTCAGCCACTCGCCCCCAAACCGTTTTAATTTTTTTATAAGGCAGCCTCCTTCCCATTTCATCCTCACTGTTAAGAAGCACTGCTCATGCACTGGATCCCTCTCACCCTTGTTGAAATGATCTTTTCCACTCTATCCTTCACATACTTGTAGCAAGCCTACACAAAAAAAACCTCAAGTAAAATATATTTTCTCCATTTCATTATAAACCCATCCTTGACGCTGTTAGCTAGCTCCTTGTCCTTTTCTCAGGCTCTAAATAAAAATTCCCAGTGCCTGTGTTTGCTTCCATTTCCTTCTATGTCCTTCAACTTTCTGAAATCCCATTCCTTGTTACGCATTATGCTTACGCTCCTATTCTTTTTGAACTGCTCCCTGGGGAAACTGGTCAGCACCCAAGAACTATGCACTGAACCTAAGTAACTGAAAAAAAATGGAGAAAAACATTTTAACATATAATTGGATTAAAACACCTTTAACCTAAAAAAATTACTAGACTATTACAAACTTTTAAGAAGTTATTAAATCTCATGCCGATTTTCCCATTATTACTATTGCTTTTTTTTTCCTCCAAAGCACTGCCAAATGAGGATAATTCAGCTGAGCTGGTTATAAAATTAAGAGGCTAAAAATTACTACAAATTATCAATAAAATTAGCTAGTAGCATCTTTTCATTTCTTCTGATTTTCATACCAAAAAATATACTGTAAGTATAAATGACAGAAACGTGTCAAAGTCCAATTAAGCAATCTTCACTAGCTTTTCATCAGTCAATTCTATTTGATCAGGAATCGGAGCATTTTATAAATACTCTTGTGCACTACACAAAACGCCTATTCAGATTTGACGTCCATTTTCTTTTCTGGTTTTGAAAATTTGGTCTTTTACCCCATTTTCTGAGCTATTCACTGCATTTCCGTATAATGTGAATTTAAAAAGATATTGCTACAACTTCCCCCCCTTTCCTCTTTGACCAAATTTATGGTCAAGTACAAAACATTCAGAGCAAATAATTACTGACCTGACTGAAAGGTCTCACTCAAACTGCCACTTTCACACTGTCAACATCTGGCATTTTTTTAAGCTTTCATTCAGTCATGAACACTCCCAAGGAGAAAAATATCCAAGTGCATGCAAGTGCTTCTCTAGAATGACCTGTTCTGAGACAGAAAAATCATGGCCCCAGAAGAAACCTCTTTTACAAGCTTAGACTGTTATTAATACATTCATCCATTATGTACAAGGCATTAGTTAACCAATAAATTATTTCTTAGAGTAACTGTAGTAGTTTTTACTAACTGAAAAGTTTAATGTCAGGTTCCACCATTCTGTAGTCTGCAAAGTTGCATCCATATATAAATTATCATACATAAAAATAATCCGTTGTCTAAAAGACTGCACATCAAAATACTACTTCCATGTCTGCTTTTAAAAGAATAGGTTTTTGAATTTATTTTTACAAATTGAAGCTTTATAGGGACATTTACTCCATAACCCAAGACTATTAATGAAATAATTATTCAAAAATATGTTTTGTAACTCAGAATTCTGTACATTTTTGTACCTTTTTCAGACCATTATGTTAGCTTTACCATCAGGTTTTCAGTGCTGTGATAGGCAGGCTTCAAATATTGCAAAATATGTTTACAGACAATAATTATTTCAATTACAGTAGCACTCCTATTAACCTTATGAAAATAATTTTGGCTCAAATTTCTAAGTATGTGGGTAACATCCCTTTAAATTTGATATGCTATTGTAACCATCACACCCTCTATACAGTTAATTTTTTGCTGACAAATTATAAAAAATAGTGAAACATCTGAGGTGTGACCTAGTTTTATGAACTAAAGAGCAGCTTTGCCAAAGTTTAAGACAAATACAAAAAAATATTGCACAGCTTAAAATACAATTGTTTACATTCTGACTTCAATACAGTACAACTTAACCGTGAATGTAAGGAATTCCAGTTTGTATTGTGAGCCCAATTATTTGTGCCAGAAAGTCAAACATCATTTACCAAATTTAAACTAGTATGTTTTAAATGTTTACTTGTTATAGGAGTTCTAAGCAAACTCTTAAAAAGCTTAAAAAGCTTTTGGCCTCACTTTTCAGGGTCAGCAACTCTTGCAAACCAACGTTAAAATTTCTGAGCAATACAGGCCATTCAACCCACTATTCCCTCAAAAAGCTATCAGACAGTAAGCATATCGTGAAGTATACATTTTTATTTAACATTCCTAAAATAAGCTGTATTTACATATTATATAAACGTATGAAGTCTTAATATAAAATAGAAAACTGCATTGACTGAGGAAATCACACTCCATATGGAGTTACTTATTGAAGACCATTTGTTTATGAAATTTTACAATAATTTATATAAATTATCTCTTCCAAATTAGATTATTTTTTCTTTTTACTAGTCCACACAATTTTGATGACTTTACAAACAGTGGTGTACATTACAAACTTAAAAAACAGTTACAGCATCTTCCGGCGCAAAACTGGCTTTGGAAAATTAGACAGTCTTTTTTTGTTCTTTCGTAGAGTCTTCTCTGCCACGTCTGCAGTTTCTTTCTGTTTGCTTTTTGTTCCATCCACTGGACTTCCAAAAGGAGAGATGAATTTTATTTCCACTGGTGGAGGTGACCAAGAACCTTCTTTTCTTGTGGTTCCAAAGAGAAAGAGAAGTATCAAATTGATTTTTTTGGGTTTTTTTACTACCAACAGTATTTAGTAGAGGGAAAAAACCCCATGAAATTACAAAATCAGTGCCAAAGAATTATTTATGGGCTTCTTTCTAGATAGGATCAAGGCAGAAAAGGTACATAAATAAGCTTCCTTTTGCTTCCATTCCTTACCTTACTGTCCCAAGCATTCTCAGTCACTACTCTCATGAGCTTTTAGAGCCCCCCACCCCAGCTTTACAGAGGCAAATGTCCGCAGACAGTTTTCCAGGAAGAACCAGAAAACATGTCCAGAAACAAGAAGTTCTCTTTACTCATTGTCTGAGACCCTCCTGCCTTGTATGGGGAACGAAAGACCATAAGAGTGTGGTTTCGTAAGGAATAAGACGACAATATTAAGAGCACGCCATCGTTGCAAAGAGTAGTATCCACTTGCCCTTTTCTATCCTCTCCCTCTTCTGTTTCCATTAGAAAACTGAACCGTTAAGTGGGGAAAAAGGTGCCTATTAGACGAGCAAGCTGGACAAGCTCGTAAAGTCAGAGCAGAACTGCACAGCCAAGTGAGGAAGAGGAAGTTAGGTGGCTAACAGATGAATCACTACCACAATAAAGGAACGGGAATAAGTGTTCAAAAATAATTTCATACTTGCTTGCTTTCTTCGTTTTTGATTTTGCAGTTCTCCCTCTCTTCAATTTTTGCTTTCCCACAGACTCTATGGATTTGGTATCCTCATCCTCTTTAGTTGGAAGCTCCTATGTTAAGGAAACAAAAACGTTACTCATGCACAGGTTCTTACACTTCTGCAGAATACCTATGAATGTTTCTTTCATAAAGAAGTCACGACAAAGTTATTTCCAAAAGCATTACAGTTTCTCTCCACAAAAACAAACCTTCCATCTCAAATTATTGTACCATCCTAATGGTTAAAATTCTGAAATTGACAGGTAACACACCAAGTAAGTTTAAAAAAGGCCACTGTGCCTTTTGTTAAAGGCAAAGCAATATTTATTAATTCTTGACTTACATAGATTCAAATTTGATTTTTGTAGCTAGTTTTCATGAAGGAAAAAAGAACATCATTTAGCCGATTAATTTAAAGCTCTCTTTTTAGATATGCTTTCAAGGAGAAAGGCAAGACATTGCAAAGTATGATGTGAAAAAGCAATACAGAAAAAAAAAATCAGGAACGTCAGACAACTGGAGTTTCTACTTACTGGTTCTTTCACTATTCGGAAAATGCTAGATACATTTTTTCTCCTTGACCTCAAAAGAGGGGGTGAAAAGACAAATTGAGAAGACAAGTCCGGGTCTAAATCCTTAAGCTGCACAGGATGGTCTGCTTTTCCAGCTAAAATGACAATGTACTGTTAACATGCATGTACATTACACATAAAGGACAATGACGTTAAATTACAGCTGATAATCAAAACCACAATAGCTTCCTGAAATAAAAAGTCCAATCAGGTTTATAAACACTCAGTGTGGAGGTATTTTTCCCCTAGTAACTGCCTCTTGGGATCCGTTCTTTAACAGTAAATTGTGAAACAAAAATAAGCCAGTGTAGTGATTTTACTTGCACTTATATAATCAAAGATATTATGCTCAAGAGGCATCAACTGTCCTTACACATCTTATAACATAGTCTAATAAAAAGAACCTAAGTGCAGTAACTTCACTAACAAAGTATATGCCCATAAAAAGCAATCACATAATTAAACAGCTGTATGGTTTGTTGCAACATGCAGCTCATCTTAAGTTAAAAACTGAACAGAATTTGGAAGCATGTCTCCTTTATTTCTCCACTGGGGGGAGGGGATGGCAATCACATATTAACAGATACCCTCCAGTTTTCGGAATTGATAGAAATTAAGCTCATGACAAAAAATCAGATTACATTTCACTTCACTTTACTCGGCTCAGCCTCTTCATCTGTTTCCACCACAACTAGTCAGCGAGTCATATAGACTACAGAAAAAAGACAAATTGCCTCTTTCCAAATTTTCTATTTTGCATGGTTACATTCTTCACAATACTTAAAGCCATCCTTGCAGTCTGTTTTACGTAGTTTACAAGACAGCAGTATGCCCTATTTTGTGTATGAACACAATGCACCTACCTTTAAATTTCTTCGTCAGCTTTGTGAGAGGAGGAGAGAAAAGGAAGGACTCGTTTTCCTCAACAGACAGTTTCTGATGCATGGCAGTTTTGCGGGATCTGGTTCTTGTAACACGATCTGTTAAAGTTCTTGATGTTTCATCACGTCCTGACGGGTTTATGTCTTCAAGCAGCAAAGGACTGCCACCAGGTCCTTGGGGGAAGGCCTCCTCCCCGGTGCTCTCCTCAAATATCGATCGTCTCTTTCTGCCCCGACGTCCTGTCCTTACTGTAGTCCCGGCTGTGGCTGATTCCTCATTTGGCTGCGCAGGTGTTGGCTCATGAGTACCCGTTTTTCCTGGTTTAGCGTGTGCAGCTCTTCTTGTTCTTCTCCCAGCAGTATCAAGGACTTCCACTTTCCCACCCGAATGTATGTCTTCCTGAGTAGCGACAGATTCTGCGTCTGCCAAGAGATTTTGTGCCCCCTTCCTCGCACTTCTTCTAGGAGTGACAGGAAGTTTAAATCCTGTTGGAGGAAGCGATGGTTTAGACAGATCAAGGCCAGAATTTTCTGAAACTTCTGAGGAACTCATCTTTCTCCTTCTGCCTCTTTTAGTTGGCACAGGTAAGAGGAGTTGGTCACTAGGCTGCACCTCTTGATCCTTGACCATATTTTCAGTAAATTGTAAATTAATGCCTTTCAGTTTTCTTGCACTTCTACTGGGACTGACTGCCGCTTTTACCTTATGATCAGTGCCAGTCTGGCCGGTTTCTCCGTCTCCTGCTGACCTTTTTCCTCCTCTAGTCCTTTTGGAAGTAGCAGAAGCAATAATGCTACCTTCAGCCAGAGGCGTTTCCTCATTAGCCCCTTCCAAGAGTTCAGATGCAGCTTCCTTTGCTCTCCTTAATCCTCTTCTTGGAGTAACGGCTATGGACTGCGCACTGACGGACAACGGTTGTCCATCAGAATGGCTGCTTTCTACTTTCTCTAAATTAGTCTGTTCAGGCTTCCTACCTCTCCTAGGAGTAACAGGCATCACAGGTATTTGCTCATCTTGAGCATTTTCTTCTGCCTGAAGACTAGAAGTCTCAGACGCTTCTTTTCTTCGCCTGGTACTTCTCCTAGGAGACACTCCTAACAAAACTGGTTTGTCTGTCTTCAGTAGTTGCTGATCGCCTGCCGAGGGAATACTTTGACTTCTGCTCAGCCGTCCCCTTGCGCGTGTTCTAGGAGTGATGACATACTCTACTTGATGCATGCTGGTTTCATCTTCCGCTCCTTCTGGCACAGCTGTTAAGGGAGCTTTTGCCTTCTGGAATCTAGTTACCTTCTTACCTATGGTTTCATGAATAGATTGCTCTACAGCTTCAGATGTAAATTCTTTACTTCTTGTGTCTTTGATTACATCCAGTAAGTTCTCAGCAATAGCCACCTTAATGGGTTCAGGCACATACGGGAGCGACTCTGCAGTATTTTGAGATTCCTGATCACTAGTTACAGTGGACACTGAGGTTGTAACATGTTCCTGGCTTTCAGTATTTCCCAAACTGTTCACAGGCTTTTCCTCTCCTGTTGTGCCAGCCAGTTTAGAAGCATCGACTAACGGAGGGTCTCCCACTTCCGTTTCACCTTCTTCACCTTCCCAGACTAAAGTAAAATTACTCTGAGATGTAAAAAGCTCTCCATCTCCCTCAGCCGCATCACATTCACCATCTTCATTATCAGGCAAATCACATGCAAACTGTTGCTCGATAGTATCATAGCTGTATTGAAGAGCGCCCGATGGCTGCAGTTCACTATATGGTGATGGTTCAGGTGCCTCCTCTGAGGTTTGTGCCTTAACCGCACTATCTTCAATAACCTGAAGTTAAAAAGTGTCTGTTAATGCACTATTAATTACCAAACAGACTAACTTCAAACTGAGGACAGTGAAATGCTGCTTCTCCTTTCAGATCACCACTGCATGTGAAGTTAGAAACCTGCGATGGACTCTCTACTACAGATGAAAGTTAATGCGTTTAAGGGACAGAGAAGAGAGCATTCAGTGTATGCAATCCCATGCTCCATTTCTGATACTTCTGTTCACGACTAACGATTTGCCACCACCCGTGAGCAAAGGGAGCAGTTTTACAGTACAAGCTGTGTACACAACTGGCAGTAATCACCACACTGCAGTGCTTTCTGGACTGACTGCAGATCCACACAGAGTGACCGGCTCTGCATCTAACAGGCTAAAATACAGTTATGTCCCCAAAGTTTAACGTTTCAGTCACGACAGTTGTGACGGCAACAGGTAGTCAAAGTGGCCACGTATCACACGCGACAACTCAGCGCTGCACTTTAAGGAATCACTTGGATTGCATGAGACAGCACATACACTCTAAATACCTCCATCTCATGTTTTGTAGTTCCCTGTACCGAGCAATTATTCTTGCCTTCTAGATCCACATGAGATACTCAAGCTCTTACGCTGAGCACAAAAGCAGTATCTGTTACGTCTGCCAAGTGACTCAAACGGTCAAGCTAATTTAATCAATGCGTAAAGACCTTCGCCCAGCCCTCTAAGTTCTAGTGCTAGCCAACGATGGCAGAAGGAAGAAGCCACTCAACAGGAGTCTCCGTAGAATCTGCTCATTTTCTTGCCTCCTGCCTTGTCAAAAGTTGCTGAGCATCACAGTATAGCAACGTGTCATGCCTCAAAACTCAGTTCAAGAAATACTAGTCTCCATAAACTTTCCCTTTATGCTTACAAAGCTACGAACAAGAGAGCAGTAAGAAGTTTGTCCCAAATTCAGTGAAGGTAGACAAGCCAAAACCAGATGTTTACATACAAATCCGTAAGAACCAGTTACAACGAAAGCAGAAAAACCTTCACTGTACTGCTACCTGAATGACTGCAGAAGCTTTGTGACCGTCTCCTGTCCCTGCTCCCTTCTTCCCATCACAAATTTTCCACTTACTCCCTCCCATAAGTGATTTATGTATTCCCAAGTCTAGAAGCATCTTCTCTACAGCGTTGTCCTAAATCCCAAAGCTGAGACGAGCTAAAGAAGTGACTGCCTATTTAACTTCACTGGAAACCTGGAACGCTGAAAAGCGTTTTCTCTTCCTTAAGACCAACCAATTTGTGGTACGCCTACCTTTCACTTTGTGTTTCACTCCAACTACTGTTGATTCCTGTGAGTATAAGCCTACAGGAAATTGACAGTATGCTCTATATGGTACTTAGAGGACATCCACAAAGAATCCAGATAACTCACCAGCCCCAGTAGAAGAAAGAACAATGGGGGAAAACCTGGGACACCTGGAGAACCTCTAGTTCCAATTTTCAGTCCATGTCAACAAGCTTTTAACAGTCGTATTTTACAAAGTTTAGATGTTAAAAAAACATGGTCTTAGCAAAAAAAAAAAAAAAAAAAAAGTTTTAAGTACCTGGAAATATCTTGACACTGAAATTAACTCATTATTGGGAATTCTGTTTATGTTAATAAGGAACAAAGAGGAAAGGATCTAAGCACCTAAATCATTCTGAAAACAACTTTGGTTCCCACATCATTTTGTCATTTGGTAAATGGCCCCAGTATCGAAAGCTGCACTCCCCAACTTTTCTTACTGTCTTTAACATTAAAACTATTTCTTTTTTGAGTCAAATAAGAAACGTCTAAGTTCTAGTAAACCAAATGAATGCATGGTTATTTTAAAAAATAGGTTAGGCTTTTTTTTTTTTTTTTTGTGTGCTACTACAGCTCTCAAAGGCCGAAGTCTTGACAGGTTCTATTCTGTGTTATAGGTACAGAAAATGCATAGGAGAAAAACGTATCTGCCCGTACGTAATGAGGTTTTAACTTGTGTTAACCAGCTAAAGAAACCGAGACGTTTATGTGTGCCTTCTAATTGTCAGTAAGACAGGACTGTCCTCAATTTGCAAAGTGGTTTCTATTTTGTAGAACATGAGAAAATAGTTTACTTACATTAATTTCCTCAGTTTGGGGAAGATTATTAGAAACAGTTATTTCTTCCTGCAGAAAAGGAACATTTTCTTCAGCTGCTTCTAGGTTATGTTCTTTAGGTAAATCCACACACTTCCCCTCAAGGGGATTTTCTGAATGAGTATTGACCACATCCTCACTGTCAAGGATACTTATCACAGCTGGAAGAGAATTACACAATTTTAACTTAACTACTGTAGCAATGACACGGGCTTAAGCCACAGGAAGTAACAGAGGGAGCAGCAGCCAACAATACAGTTCTCTATCCTGCCACATACATTGGGCTTTCTCCAAAACCCAGAAGCCAGAACTATCCATCTGGTAAAGGAGGCAGCCCCACAATAAAAAAAAATTTAAAAAAAAAAAAAAAAAAGGAGGAAGGGGAAAATCAGCTGGCAAGTCCATAGAGAAAAAGAACAACAGAGGAAAGGGTGGCTGCAAAGGCACACTGATAGCTAGTTATTCTTCACAGCCTGAATACTGAGAATGCATCATCTTTTAAAATAGTAACTCAAGCAGCAGATCCCATAGCACACAAATTAGTGGTGGTGTGCAACATTAAAATAAATACTCTCCTTCTAATTTCTCAATATCTTTACCAAGAACAGGAACACTCACCATGCATTTTCTACAAGGACTTCCTTTGAGGAGGGTATTCTCTCCACAGTTTAATGAAAGTTAGCAGTGACGTGCTAGTACTACTTTAATCTGAGACACCTGTAGTGGTACGGCAAACTACACATTTTACTTCAGGAGTTCAGCTACCTTAACTCACATAACATCTCCAACGTACTGTACATACATTCACCGTCTGCCTCCGGGGATTCGGAAAGCTGTGGATTTGTTGCAGCTGGTATGGCTTTTCCTTCTGATGCAGAGGACGTTTTGGACTCCTGGTGGTTTGTTTCACTTCATGAACAGAAAGAGAGAAATTCATCATAAAGCTTCAAAACAAACCTTGAAGAGCTTTACAAATTACTTTCTCACTGTAAAATCTTCAAGTTTCAAACCAGAAAAAAATTAAGAAAAATTAGAAATTCCTTTACCAACTTACCTACATTCAATTTGTGACACTCATTTTATGCAATGAAACAAGTACGTCACGTTCTTCCCAGCTATTTAACACTAGATATTAACATAACAACAGAGTTCTATTAAAGAATAATATACTCTTTGTCTTCTGTAGAAAGAGTGCAACTGCTGTACTGGAGGTTTAGAACAAACCGAACAAAAGTTGCTACCAGTGTATGTTACCACGTGAAATTAAGGGTTATTTCATTGCTAACATTCTGTCTTTATCACTAAGCAGTTGCAGCTTTTAAAGTACCTGGTGAGAAAACTGCTTCCCTTTCCATAAACCAACAGATGCTAGCTGAGCATACACAGAAAATAGAAATTAAGTGTATAAAATACTGCCAGAAAGTATTCAAACCCCAAAATAAACTCCCTGACTTTACAGGAATCTCAGGTGTAATTTTTAGCTACACAATTTTCAGACAAAAGCAGGGCTTATGTTCATAGTATCTGCTTAGTAACCCTCAAACGGTAAAGAGGTTTATATAGCCTGTTGAATGAAGTCTTTATCACCATACCTTGGGGTCTGCAACGATTTGAGGAAAAAAGACTCAAATTGGCAGCTAGTCAATTTGACTTACATTCATGCCAAGTTAGTTCTGTTCACAGACAGAAAGGAATAGAAAAGCCGTTAGATAGAAGAACACAGGAAAGAACGAACACCAGGTCAAAATCATAGTTTCCAAACACAGGAAAGCCAGCAGTTACATGTTGCGTGAACCCCAAGATCTATCTATTCCATAAACTTACCCTTCACTTGCAGTCCCAAACGTAGCAGCCTCAGCAGCTTTAAACACCAATTTACCATCCTCGGGAAGGGTAAGACATTCAGCATTTGATTCTGCCACAAATCCTACAAAAACAGACAGATGGACAACTTCTCTATTGCACTTAACATCGTTTCTTTTAAAACGCTCCTATGATTTTAAAGTGAGCCTTTATGCATTTCATCTAGGATAGCGATCTAACAAAATAATGCTACCAAGGCTTCTAATGCACAGAAGGTCTGAATTCTTCTTTCCAGTAAAACAAGAAGTCTGATGCATAGTTTCAGACAACAAAAGAAAATGGCCATAGATACTCTGTTTACAAACTAAACTTGATGTTACTGACCTAATACATAAAAACTTCAGGAAACATCCCTCCTTAAAATCGGGCAGTAAGTTTTCTTATTTCTCATTCCAGCAATGCTTCTTTCCTTTCTTGACTCCATTGCCCCTCTGCTGCAAGAGCGCATCTAGGGTCTTTTCTTGTTCTTTTCTCTAGTGATTGACTGGTGGTGTTGAAACCCAACTGCTTGCTAACCTGTGTTTATCTCAACAGCTTCAATTTTAGAAACATCCTTCTTTTCTTCTTTGTTTCTACTGCCTGCTTCCTCCAGATCCAGCAATTACCTTTGCAGACAGGATGCAGGACTGGGATAATTTTGCTAGCTCAGGCCAAACAAGAGCTATACTGCCTGCCCTCTAATGTTTCCAGAGTACTGAAATTGTATGGAGCGGCTTGTATCATAGTCCAGCAAGAACAAAGTTTCTTTATAAGGTTATTCTTTAGTGATTAGTACCTTATCATTGTTTTTAATGAAAAGCACCTTTGATTTCTTCTCCAAATACAAGACATCTAAAATAGGACGGGCAAATGTTTTGACCTGCCTTACTAGAAGCACTCAGATCTGGAGAATCCCTTTTACCCATGTACACGGAGTCTGTATCTGGGCACTCCTGTTATTTAAAAAGGCGCTAAGGAACTCCAATAGCAACAATCACTCTCTAGGATCCCCCAGAATCATCTCAGACTTAGGACTGAACCAGGACGCATATGATGCACTGATACTGGAGCACACACTCACTGCTACGAACTGTTTCAAGACCTCAGGCACAGACCTCTGACACTTGCATGCATGTCCCAGGAATAGCAAACTTTTTTTCTAGAGAGTTGAACAGACTGAGCTCTGTTTGTCAAACACTGATTGTAGCTGTGTTGGCACATCTTCTCCCTGTTCCTGCACTACTTTCATTCCCAGCTCTTCATCACTGCTCACCAGCTAGCGAGCTACACCTCTTCTAATCTGCCAGCAGACCTGTTCATATGAACACATCCTCGGCAGCTGGACTGGCTTGAAGCAGTTGAATTGAGCTGAATTACCAAAGACCAACTGAAATAGGTTTGGAAAAGGCTGCATAAGCTGTTGAGCCAGAAAAATGAGCAGGCATAGCTGTAATGAGAAGCAGATACACAAGCAGACTCACTTCCAGAAGAACACTATTTAACTGAGCACTAATGAGGCTGTCGGATTTTTTTTTTTCCTTTCTTTTTTTCCTATCTAGTCAAAGCACGCCATACACTAAGCTTGCTGTAAAATCCTGCAGCCTACAGAAGTACCCCTAAAACATAACCAGAAGCCTAAGTTTTCGACTTGAATCCCTCTCAAAACTCCCACAAGTCACTGCTGCCTCCCAGCTGCAATTACACACAAGAAATGCCAGCCAAAAGCAGTATACGTACTAATGTCCAGGATACCTAAAAAAGGACTCGAAACAGAGTGGCAATTTTAAAAGCCTAGGACAAGGAAGTGCCTGGGACACTTGTGAACGCTCATTGTTAACTGTTGCACTCATCAGTACTTTAACTTTTTGAAAACATTTGAAAAACTCAGAAACTTAAGTTATCATAGGATGAAACACACCAACTTCTTTTCTTAGGTCTGATGAATCTGGTTGTTCCATCTGGAAAGGTTTATCTTCAACAATTTCACTGTCTTCTCCGTTCTCCGATTCTTGAAAATCAGCAGTTTCTTCAGTGGAAGAATTAGCTGGTTTAGCAGCTATAAAGATAACATCATCTTCAAAATCGCCAGGTGATTTTGCATCATGATACTCCAAAGTAGTTTGGTCTGACCTGGCAGAGAAGTTACTGTTTTCTCTGCTGACATCCATTTTCTCCAAACTCTCCCCAGGTATGCTTTCTGAAGACTCTTCCATTTCAGCACAATCATCCACAGGATTGCCCAGACTAAACAGAGTGGGTTTAGCTCTACTTTCAGACCAAGCATCCTCCCCCACTCCATGATGATGCTCAGATGAAGCTCCAGAGAGTGATTTATCATCTCCTGTTACCTTTTTTTTTATAAACAAAAAAAAAATTCACGATCAATAACATGCATATGCTTTTTGTCAAACCAAGACAAAAAAAGAAGAAACATATACCTGTATTTGTAAGTCTTACAAGTGTCACCTTAAGCAAGGCACTACAAAATTAGTTCTCATTCTAGCACTATCTTAGCTTTTAAAGCTGAGTGTAAAAATTAACCACACTTCTGACTGCGTATTGAGTTTCCACGACTTGGAGAATTCAGATGAAGTGGGTCTTTTAAGTGCCTGCTTATACTGTCATCTCAAGGCTGTTCACTGGGTTCACTACTGTGTTTTCAAGAAGAGGGAGCTTTGCATACCTAAAATCATAACTCAAGCATTCTCTTTGTTATGCTTGCCTTTTCAACTTGTATGCACTACTAAAGTCTTTTAGCGTTCACGATGCCTGTAGTAGGGAACACGTAAATTAACCTGGCCACACTGCATTGTTGGCAAGAACTTCAGACAGGAGAGCAAGCCTCTTGTTACAATTGAGCAGCTCTTTGTATCAGGCAATAAAAGGTATAATAAAAACAGAGTATGGCAATTTGTTAGTACACGTACGGAAAGCTCATACGTGTAGATACTAGCACATGCCCCTGTTCTGCCCCTGATTTTGGAACGTCACGTCGGCAACTGCACCATGAGCTGAGTCAGGGAATCCAACTGACAGAGCAAAAGGAGGAGTAGAAGGGGGCAACTTTCAGAGGGACCAAATTCATTTGACAACTCGGCGAACACTGTCCCTGGTGCAAGGCAAGAAACAAAACCGAGAACTTTAGGGCTAGAGAACAGACAACAGTACAGCTCTCTTCATCAGGAGTCTCTTTTTACCATAATTCAAGTAAACCCAGCCTGGCAAAAAGAGAGACTGAAAGTAAATGCAGCTCATGACTTCTGTTGCTTTCAAAGATGTTGAATTCACAAAGCTTAACAAACCCAAGCAACTGGCTCAATCTATATTCCTTACCTTCCTGCCATACCACCGTTTGAAAAGGTATAGCGGGAAGCTCAACTACCAATTTGGAACAATCACAGCTCCTAACACCGCTTGAGGAAAAAACGCCAAGGTCACTGGCATTTATTATGAGCGGGTTCCTGCAGGCACCTGATGTTACAGAAGGTCTAACACAACCGTTTTTGACCAAATTCAAGTCCCCCATTCTGATTTGCAATTCCAATTCTCAATAGAAGGAGGTTTTGGCAAGCTTAAAAAAAAAAAAACCAAAACCTTAGTCAAATCACAGTCTATAAAGCCGTTAACGGTAAAAATCACTAACTACAGCCCAGCTTACCCCAGCAGTCCATTCTGCATTCGAGTTCTCTTCCCTGAAAGATACTCCACGTTCCTTTGCTCGTAGAGGAGGAGTAACTGATCGTCCCGGAGATGCAGAGGGAGTCGCTAGGGGTGTGGTGCGAAGGCTGGATCTGAGAATAGACTGAGGAGTAAACCCAGGAAAACCAGAAGCAGATGTGGCCAAAACTTTCGCTCTCTATGAAAAGAAATAAAAACATTTAATTTAAAACCAGTTAAATCTGCAAAACAGACGACTTCCCGTGTCAGCAGTATTAGCTTAAATTACTAACTGAGTTTGGACCAGCAGGGAGGACAAAGTTTAGCCTCCGCACTGCTCTTTTTCCAAAGGTACGGAAATCTACATGAGAAAACCTCACGCTTTTCATGTGTCTTTTGGCTTCTGGGGCTTTTTTTAATGCCAGCATCAAATGGTATTTTTCAAATTAATTTCCCGAAGAAACAAGGATAGGGCATCTTGTTGTCTGCAATGTCATCTCCCACCCCAGGAAATTTTGCAGCTTCTACTCCGCTCTTCTAAAAGGCGTACAACTTCAAATGTTACCCCAGATACAGCGACTGAAACCCTGCCATGCGAAATGGCGATCAGCAAAGCAACAGCGATATAGCTTATTTTTTCACTAATTAATCAATCCGCGCACTAGACTGAATTAAGTGACACTGCTGTAAAAATACCTACACATCTTCACCTAGAAGCGTTCAGGTCTGCTTACCTCAGCTCAAGAAAGATTTTACAGTATTGACAGGGTTTAAAAGGAGGAGGATGAAACTAGCTTAATGATACGGACAGTATTTGATAAGAAGAAAGAGGTTACGACTCAGAGAGATCACAACTGTGTTGTTCAGGTAGGCAACGGCAAAAAGGTCAGCACCAAGAAGATGATAGGCCCAACGTTACTTCCTTGCATGATAAGAGTTTGATGGCAGTGAATGGAAATACAGTTTAACACAAACAATCAGTAACTAAAATTACTGCAAAAAGCCATCACAGAATCTGACAGAGACTGACGCCACTTAGCTGACATCACTTAGTTGTCATTCACTTAACTGGATGAAGAAACTGAAGCATACACGTTCTTGCTTGTAGGTATGCAAGTCAAACTATAGAGAGGGATTGAGCACTTAAACAAGGAGATGGTTAAGCTGCAAATCGCATCTTTAAGTACCTAAGCGTATTGAAAAGTCCAATTTTAACTGACTTTGTTCCGTGCAATAAACACAAGTGTATTTCACAAAGCTATGGGACAACGTGCGTCCTGCAATTAACTTAGAACTAAACTTGCCCTCTTCAAGACTGTTCCCGACGTACTGCTTCCAAACGGACACTGTATACAAGAACCACACGCAGGCTGAAAACATTCCACAATTCGCATCCAACGCTGCTTGTGTTAACTACTTGGGTGGTTTCATTTTCAACGACGTTTACAGGCTTTTGGTTTGGTTGGTTCTTAACTGATTCTTAAAAATACAAACCTTAACCACAAGAGGAGTCTCCAGTAAATTCAGCTCCGATGCTCTTGCAAAAGTCGTTTGTGAGACGGAACCATGCGTATTTGATTTCAGTGGGCTGGATGCCGTGAATGAAGTAGAAGCTCTGCATGGTGACTGCGTTGCAGAACATGAAGGAACCGGGTGAACCACCAAATCCAGCAATCTGTTAAGACACACAATTTAAAATATGAACATAAATAAAGAAATGAAAAAAAAAAAAAAAAAAAAAAAATCACGCTGCGTTCAAGAAATCTGAGGCAGAACAAAAACATTCCATGAACAAGAAATACAGGGGAACCCTCACTGGTGGGGTGATATATCAGGCCCATGAACAAGTTGCAGGCATTTTCTTTTTTTTTCATGATTTCTTCACGTTTCCTACTTAGTTTCCTAAATCGCTGCCTCGGAGGCAAGAGTAATCCAATTTTAAGTTGCACTAGTGATGTAATTCTCACGGCAGAAGAAAATTTGTCTACGTTTCAATGCTGGGACCACTTCAAGTTCTCCACTTAGTTGTGTCCCTAAGTTGACCTTGTCTTTAACAGATACAAAACTAAATGCAAACAGAACACTTTGCAAACACAGAAAGGATACACACACAAACACACGTATACACACATGTGAGAAGCAACACCTTTGTGGAGTACTCATTCTGTAGGTCTACTATACCTGGAACATTTTTGTGAAAATTTTGCAACTGGTGTCCCAACAAATGCATCGGGCAACTCTGCATCAGGGAGAGGACGCATTGTGCCTGGAGGTTCTGTAACTCTAGGACTAGAATTAAAAGAAAAATGTAACTGACTTTCATTCCCCTAAAGTCCAAACATACCAGAATTCAAGTTTATTTCACCATACCACCTGTAGGAAAATCATCTGACAACTACTAGCCTCTTTGCTGCTCTTTTTAATTCTGCCTGTTTTTAAGTAAAGAGGGAAGGAGCAAATCAGAAACTGGGCAGGAAGTGGAAAAAGATTACTATTTGATCACACAACCAAGTCTATGAAAATCTGTACACCAATAGCTTGATGGTAATCACAGTTTTGGTTTCAGCTATCTTAAATTCTGTAAACACGTTGACCGTAACGTAAACACGTGTATTTGCATGAATAACATTATCACAGCAGAAAAACTCTCTCTCCAAATACTACTTACGATGTATGGATCCTTAAATGTTATCTACTGCGTGCGCAAAAAAGCCAAACAAGGCTTTATTCAGGTGCACCTTCCCTCCAAAACACTGTCATAAGTCAAACGGATCTCTCTCTCTCTCTCTCTCGCCAAACATGCAGCTCAACACTAAGCTTTGTTAAAAGGCTGCTTACCTATCATATTGTGAGAGACTCGTCTTCTGCTCATGTCCTACCCGTACTTCTCCAATTTTGGACAACACGTTACTGATGAAAGTTGCTCTTGTATGCACATTTCCTGCATTAGCTTGTTTTGTTACTGTTGATAATGGCTTTGGTCTTGCGACTGTAAAGCAAGAGGGAAAACATATCAGCCTTGTGTAACCAAAGTGATGGTTAGCTGTCCATTACATTTCTCCCCCCTAAAAATTACCTTCTCTTAAGACCGATGAAGGCAAACGGTAAGGCTTGGCTCTCTCTACAGCCAGCGTCCTTTGAACTCTAGGAAGGATCTTGCCGTATTGGTCTAATATAGAATTTCTGGCAACTGCTCTCTCTCTCAAGCGAGGATCACGGTCATTCTGAGGAATGAAAAGCGTAAAGCAAAGCGTTAACTCCTTTCAAGAAGTTCACTGCACAGAACTGTCTGCGCCGTTTCTAATTAGTGACTAAATTTCCTCTACAGACACAGGAAAAACCATCCACTGCACAGAGCAGCAGCAAGTTCCACCCATCAGCACACGCCAATTTCACCCGGTATTTTTAGCAAAGCGGAAGGAAGACTAGAATAACAACAGAACCTACACCTTGGAGGTAGAACAATTCTGGCACCCTGCAGAACCTCATTCTGATGTGCTTGTTGCCACCTGCAATTTCCAAATGGCTTACAAAATAGCAGGCCTTCCCTTGTTTTTCCTGAAACACCAGTGTCCGAGATGACTGAATATACAGGGCAACTGCAAATTACGTTGGACAAAAGGATGCCAATTTTAATACGAGTAAGCAGCAGCTACCTACACACGCCTTCTGGCTGCATGAAAGCTTTCAAATGCAGGCTCTAAAACTTCCCAAACCACCTGATAAGTTTGATTCACTGGAAAACTGTGGTCCCGGAAAAGAGCAAATGCATCACAGATTCATAACAGAAGTCCACATAAGACAAAATTTAGGCTGGCTATTTTGAGAAACGGAAGTTGGAGAAGAATTTCTGCCATGAAAGTGGGAAAATGAAAGCTGTGGAATACATCCGCGTGTGAATAACTGAATGATAAGCTTGGCTGAGGGAAAAGATATCTTTTTATTGCTCAGATGCAAACAAAGTATTTTAAGTGGAGTCAACAATGGCCTGTAACATTTGATTTACAACTTCACAGAGTACCTTTGGAGTAGTGAAATAGTTTGTTCAACCTTTAGGTTCAGCTGCGACTTAAGGTGTAGGAACTTATTCCTAGTATTTCAAAGAGTGGAACAAAAAAGAAAGCAGGGGTTTTATTGAGTACTATCAAAAGCGGTTGGTAACACCTAACAGAAACTTGCACACTTGGCAGAACTTCTACGCTTACCGTAAGATTAACCTTCATCGACCGATTCAGCTGTAGGGCTGGGATATAGCTGGCACGCTGCAGGTGGTGGACTAAAAGAAATTCATGATTCTGAACACCCGCATTGGTCTGTAAAAACTTCTCCAAACACTCCTATGAGAAATAACACATTTCAAAAATCTATTATGATTCTGCCTCTTCTCTTTTCAAAGGGACGATTAAGATTTTTCTTCTCGTCCACACTTACTTGTTCAGTGTCTGTGAAAGGCAGCTTCAGTAAGTCTTCCATTAGTCCCATCTCCTGACAGATTTCATACATGTGCTTTAGCAGCTCTTCTATATTTGACCTAGTGGTATGTCGCTGCAACAGACCCCAAGCCTCCACCACGCACCTGCAATTAGTTTTTTTGAGATGTGAAGGAATAGTAATAGTATAACCAAAAAGATGCCCCAAAAGTATTGCATTCAAAGTTGAAAGGGAATTTAGGGAATCGTGATTTATATTATTTGTTCTCCACCTTTCACAACATTTGAATGCCAAAATGGTGGCATATCTTCCTTTACCTATTGGACAGCAACACAGTGAGGAAAAGCCGCACTTCACTACTGCTTGACGTGGATGGCTTCATCACCTGTATGTATCTGAGGGCTCGCCTATGCTCTCCTTGGCACATGAGGGACTGAAGAATTCTCCGATGTTGCCATGACACAGTTTTGACTGTAGCTGGATGAAAGAGCAGGGCCAGTGAACTCTGTGGGAGGTAGAGATCGGGTTTATTAAGCTACATACATACATACATACACGCAGGCAACAAAAATATTCAAAAGCTTCTTAAGTAAGGGTGAATGTGTGTTAAATACGCTTAGATGACTAACTAATGAAACGCTTGATACAGGACATGTAAATAACAACGCTTAAGTATTTGCAGGAAAAAAAATTCAGTTAGCCATACCGAACAAAGCGAGTGCTTTAAAAGGAGTAATTCACACTTTCCTAGGTTAACCAAGTCGCTGTATACAAACACCACTTTTTATAAACACATTACTAAATCATAAGCTACTCTCCCAGACAAACAGATAACATCAACATCGTGACAGGCAAAGAGCAACCTTCAGCATCCAAAAGAACGTGAATTGGGCTGAACAGTCACTTTTGCGGTCTTCTGTCTCAAATCCTGCTGCTATGATCATAGTTTTAATATTTAAAGTACCTAAACCACTGTTTTTGAGAAAGCGCTCGACTGGTCTGCTGAAAACAACCTAAACGGATGGCTTTGAAAGTTCAAATATCAAGCATTCTTAAAGTTGATGTCTTCTTTTTTAATCAAATTCCTGTCAAAGTAATTAAACCAACATTTCAAATCTTAATTTATTGCTGAAGATGTCGTAGCAGTATTACAAAGAAGCTTCTAGTGTTTTATCACCTGTTATTAGCCAAGCACCAAATTTTAAAATCCTTTTCTAGATTATAGCTTTGTACTGCAATGTATGTCTAACTAAGCGGTAACTTACGTACTTCATAATCATTGTGATCGAGAAGCCAAAAACCTTGAATAAGCCTAACAAGACCCCAAGGGATAGCAAAGGCAGTTGGGAAGGAGCCGACTGAAGTTTCCGTTTTCTTCGGAAAGGAATGCATGATATCCAGCAGCAAGTAAATTGTCTGATATCAAGTACCGAATTAAGGCTAATAGATTTCTAAGACCAAAAATTTATCACACCGCATTTAGAAAAACATAATGAAGCAAGACTATAAAAGCGGTAGGAAGCAGAAGAGACTAATGCGTTAGTTTTACCATTTTAAGCTATTATAACCTGAAGATAGTCAGGTCCTAACCACAGAACTGCACTCCGAATAAATAACCCAAAAGAAAGACTCTTTGGTTTCTGTAAGGCATTCAGAAAGGTTAACTTTAGGTATGTAAATACTTCAGTTATAACCTCGGGCTCCCTCTTTAGTCAGTGGAGCTACCTGTCGGACATTCAAAGCATTTGAACATCCAATGCGTAGTTATTAAAGCAAAGAAATGCTACAGTTGGTTTTTTCCAGAGGATATAAAACGATGTAAATTATGGCGTCCTTACAATACAACTTCGCTCTGAATGACTAAAACTGGATTTAAAGCAGTATGTGGATCACCCATCGGTAGTGTCATTTTCTCTTTCCGACATCCGTTCTCAGGGACACGTTCTAAGAAGGCAGCTCTGGGGTACAACAGCTAGCAAACCCCTTGCCCTCTAGGCTCCCCTCTCAGGTTAGGCAACAAACAGCAAAAGCAGTTCTGTCCGTTTCAGCAGCTTAAAAATTAAGTTTCTGCCCAGTGACTTTTCTCTTCTCTCTGCTTATTATTCTGTGTGCCTGCACTTTTAAGAGAACAAAAGCAAGCACTGCTGGAAAACGGATGATTGTGGCAAAAATCAGGTCCTGGTAAACCACCGTTAGAAACCCTTTTGCTCTGAAGCAGCACGTTTTAGCGCATCATGCTAGTAAGTAGCCATTTGCTACGGGTACGGGTGCTTTAAAAAATTAAAACCTGTGTTTAAGCTTTGAGAAAAACTACAGAGGCTTTTTATCTTTAACGTTTCTTAGTAAACCTGCTTTCTCACATCAGAAGAGACTTTGCAACAAAACATTAAAAAAAAACCAACGTAAAAAATCCGCAGTCCAAAGAAATAAAACAATGCTTCTGCCTACGACTTAATTCTAAACTAACTGTTTTCGCTTGCATTGTGTTTGAAGCATAAATTCAAAAGTGTCATTAAACACGTAGGCGACAAACATTTAAGAACATTTATGTGCATATACTGAAGGTGTAGTAAAAACAACTGGAAAGGATACAATTGCATGTTTGTAGCTTTCTTCAATGTTTTCTAGCAAATAGAGATCCAGCAGTGCCTGAAATAAAAAATTAGGTGGTCTTTAAAAACCCCTGTCTTGCATAAATCACTGGCTCTTGGGTGGGGTTGGGGGGGGGGGCGTTGTTGTTGTTGTTGTTGTTGTTGTTTTCAGTGAACACCACACTCACATGTAAAGTAGCAGGTGGATATTTCCCAGTTCCTCCTTCATCTCTCCGCCACAACTTCTCAACTTGGTCTCCTAACTGGGAAACCATTCCATCAATCATCAAGCAGTCAGAATCCCATTTTCCTCTGGAACAAAAGGTAGCAAGGGTTTGGACAGAGTAAAACACTAATTCCAGCCTCTCCGTGTAACAAATTTCCTCCAGTCAAAACAAAAAATGAGCCAGTCAAAGAAAGGAACAAACATACAAAGGCGTGATTACGACTCGAAATGCACATGGAAAAAATTTCTGAGTCAGATGGAAGACAGAGGTCCCTTCCAACCCAAACTATTCTATGATTCCATGATTCAACGACCGTTAGGAGACATTCAGCTATTAAAGGAGTTCAAAATAGAACTACAATTACGGATGGCTGAACTTTTAAGAATTACGCTCTTCAAAAGCCCTTCACAGTCTTCTGCCGACTGCGACGCTACCCTTTACTTTCCTGCCGATAAAAAGCAGAAAAAGCACGCTAGAGGCTGTATGCTTCTAAGGAACACATGAGCCTGTAGGTAAGTTACTTGCGACGTAAGCTAAGTCAGAGGAACTTTCAAGTCAATACCTAATCCACTGCAGCTTCCACCTTAACTCACCTGGCAGCATCTTGTTCACAGTGCCATAGCCTAAGCTTCTTTAGGTCTTTATTTAGCTCTCAGTACAACTGCCAAAGAAAAATCTATTATCATCTAATCCAAGGCATATCACCTATATGCCAGTAAGCTAGTCCAGGAAAGAGAGTTTACAGTAGGAAGCGACTTCTAGCCAATAGCCAGTAGAGTGCTAGGTGTGCCAACGACGTGTAACTCTGACTATCTTATTAAATCACACAAAGGTACTTGTGAGTAGGGGATTTAGGCCAATACAATTTTTACCATCCATTACTAGTCAAGAAGAGAGAGGATTTTTTTTTCACAACACGCTTTCTTCTGTGCCCAGAACAACTGTTCTGTGAACGCCGTGCTTTGCTGAGCTGGAGATGACTGAGCCTCTCCTAATCACACGATCTTCTTCAGGAGTAACAAATTATACAGATTAGCCAATGAGTTAAGTACGCCACAAAAAACTGATGATACCAGCAAATGGTACTAAGCAGAGGTGTGTGTAAACATTTTAACACAGGAGAGTAAGCTCTGCGTTCAACAGAACACACGCATCACCGCAGTCAAGAGTATTGCCGGCAAAGGCATTAAGCGTGGCAAATACAACCGTCGATACAAAAGCCATTCACTTCCACTTCCGAATTGGCAGTGGAAGCGTTCTAGAGTTTTCCAGTAAGTCCTACCTCGATAAACGCTCAAGTTTCTGCCGATGACCAGTATAGTAGCTCTGAATCAGAGGATAATTGTAGAAAGGTCTAGACAAACGCGTCTCGTCATCTACAGGCAATAAAGTAAAAGCAAGTTAAAGAAGCAATATCACATTTTTAATCTAAAATTTTTGACTAAAAAGACAGACGATCGTACAAGCTAAGCATCAAGAAGCCTCCAACTCTGAAAGCAGCCAGTCCTGTTTCTGCCTTTGCTAAAGGAGACGTAAGACACGAGACTCAATTCCTTCCTGTCTCAAGTGCCATTTCAAGTTTACAGTTGACGCCGCATTCAGAACATGTGGTGTAAGCTGGAGTTCACTATAAGAAAAAACAGTTCTCCAAGGGAATGGTTTTTTCAACGTGTCACGTGAGCATTTGTAAGACAGTTAAGGCTGGCGACAGAATTTATAATCCATCCAAGGAAAGAAGTATTTCCGAGGTGTAGATTTCCCTCAAGCAATAAAGACAAAGTTCAAAACATGCAGGTAATGCTTTTACTGTAAAAACAAGCACTCCAGTATTGGTTGTTCCACAGTTATTTGTTTCAAATCCCAAGTATTTCAAGCTGTGGACATAAGCAACTCCTTGAATAGCAACAGAGGCTTGTTGCTATTTCCAAAACACATCCCGGAAAGAAACCGCTTGCATTACGCTACACTAGGTACCTGAAAAACCTGTAAAATCTCCGTTTCACCAACGGAACGTCAGCACACGCTGTCGCTGGACCGACACGACGTGTTACGGACAAAACATTTACCAAAGCATGGCTAAGCATGTGTTCGTAGGAATCACTTCCTGGAGAGTCTCCTCGTTACAAACGTGTTACAGTTTATGCTTACCTAAACCCTCTGGAAGGAGGCTGGATCGACAGAACCAGGTGACCACTTGTGCATACAAAGAAATGAGGCTAGTTACCACCTGCTTGTTTGTCAAGTCTGCAAAACCTGAAAAAAGGCATAGAAGATGATTCTTGTGATGCAATTCCTCCCATTTTTACAAAACTCCCTTCATCATACTGAACAGAAAGTACAAAAATAACACGGTAGAAATCTTTGCCTTTGCAGTTTTCACTCTCTGTCACTTCCTCCTTTGAAGAAAAACCCCACAATCGCCACCAAAACAAAAAGCAACCCCTACAAAGAAGCACATTCACTAAAGGTTAGAGTAACAAAAATAAAGCCTGAACTAATAAATGCACTCACGAACAAGACCTCTGGTTTTCACGTAGCAGAGATTTGTACTACAGCAAAGGGATACGCCTCTTTTTTCTCAACATGCCAAGGACAGTTTATAATATAAAAAGCTACAGAAACCCAAGTAACTTACAACTTACTCATTTCTGCTTCCTTCATACGTTTCAGTCATTTGCAATACCAGACTTGCATGCAATTACAAATTGCTAGCTAAGAATTAAAGAGAATACTTTTCGGCATTAGCACATTCAGTTGCTGTAATGTCGACCCAGTTGCTTACATCGCTTCTTGCTGAATGTAGCCTCCCCTAGCCACTTGCATGAACTCCACAACAAACTGTTTCCCTGAACTCAGGGCATGTTAAGTGGTCCTCCCAGCTTCTCAGATTTAAGCCCCTTCTCCCAGCTAAATTTGGCTTTGGCTGTCTTCCAACCATCAAAAACAACAAAAGCTCATGCTTCCACAACTGCAACCCAAGCATAATTCCAAACCTTAATAAAACGTGCCAAAGGCTTAGTAATACTCTTACACACCTTTTTCAGTAAGCTCCTGTGCTTCCGTTAGAAAACAGTTTAAGACTGTGCTAAGGTTGCTCAGGAGCAACTGGCAGTGCTGAAGAGACTGTAATGTCTGTGGGTCAATGAAGTTGCAAGAGCCATCAAACAGCGGAACACCTTTTTAAAGAACAAATATTAAAGCGTTAGCCGGCAGAGCAATTTCAGAGTTTCAAAGTACACTTAAAGAACCGCGTGCAATATCCTATACCAGCAGATTACTGAACAAGCTCAGTTAGAAAGAATGGTTTTATGTTTGCAGAATGACTACACTAGGACTCACATGTTTGGTCCAGTTCGTCTTTTGTATAGATCACTTTGTTCCACGTCCACTCAAGAACAAACCGTAAATTAGCAGCAGAACTTGGCTGCTCTTTAAAAAAAGAGAACAAAAAAGAACTGAATCAACAATTTCAAACCAAAAAATACGTAACATCAAAACAACATAAGAAGCGTTACCTTCAGATGTCCAATGCTTAATGCATCCAGTCAGAAGTTCTAAAGAACCTGCCTGGACAGCAGCTGACAATACCGCTTCTAACTGCTCCTCCTAAACGTAACAGACAAACTAAAATGAGCATCTCACATGCTGTCAATACCTGAACCATCAACAGGACGTGTTTGCTTCTAACCGTATACTCATTCAGACGTCACAAAGGCAGTGAGTACACATGCAACTAATTCCACATTCTTTTTCTTAATTCTAGCCACGGGCTGGACTGCTGCTTGGTCTGAGGAACACATTAAACTTTTCCTCTGCCAGTTCAACTTACTGAAGGCTGATTCTAACCTTTATTTGCATGCCTCTGCATTGTAGTCTCAGTTTACTGAGTTCCAACTAACTGTTGTCGGTAACATCCTCTGCTAGACCCACTACGCGTTTTGTGCGTGAAGCTTGCCATCAGGAATGCATGAAGGGGACAGACCAAATACACTCTTTGCGTGGAAACAGTGAAGCTAAGGGCAAGCAGCTTTCTAGACTATGAAGGCGTCAAGCAGTTCTGACGCCCAAAACGTTAAGTTACAGTTTTCTAAAATGACAGGAAAGAAGTGAGACATTTAAAGTCTAATAGGTTTACATTTTAGGCCGTTCCAACACTGTATTACAGCGTAGCGGTAATCCTTTAGAAGGATAATGCACAGGTGTGCACAGACATGCGATGTTAAGTAGCAGCTTATTTCAGCTGGTGTTCTGATACTTCTTTCAGGTGAAACGATCCTTCATAAAATTTTACTTGCTTGCTTGTTTGCTTGTTTGGTTTTTTTAAACACATTCAAAACTATCTTTCCCTTCTAGGTAAAATCATTCCAGTCAAAGCCATTTCTACACATTGGAATACACATGTGATAGTTCCACCTTTGTCTGAAAAGTGGTTGCAGACAAGGAAACACACCAAATGCTACTTACGGTGGCAAACAAAACTCCAAAGCAAGCTTCTTGACCCGAACCCTGAAATTTGTCTTACTGACATGCAAACGAAATCCCTGCTCAAATGCCTAACAAGTCTCTGAACGAGATAGTCCCAGTTCAGCAAAGGTTATTAGAAAAACTTCTTGATTTCCCAAGTTATTTCCAAACTGGAGTTGACGCCAGAACATCTAATCTGAATGCAAGAGTCTACATCAGGCTTGCAAAATAAACAGTCTATGGGCTAGGCCAACTTGCCAAGAAATTTACTTTAGCTACCGCACTGTGCAGAAGCGTTACTTGCCCTAACACGCTTCCACAAATCCGGTGAAGAATCCAGTAGACAGGAAGATGAGGGCAGTGGGAAGACTGCTCTCCCCTCCCCACTAACCGCTCCACTGTGGGATGACTAGCTAGCTGATCCCTTAGCTTAGATCCTGCCTGGGTGAAGACGCTCCATCTCTCACGAAACTCTTTGCATGAGAGAGAGAGGTTGGTGCACTGCAAACGGGAAACCTACGAAAGAGGCGGGTGAAGTCACTATGGTGGGATAAAGCAGGTAGAAGGTAGTGGGTGTCATGAGATAAAGGCGATTAAGGTGTTGCAGCAACAAGAGGGCACTCTAAGAGGAGTAAATTGGGCTACTGTAGCACAAGGCAAAGGCTACAGAGGTGAAGATCTGCTTTGAGAGGATGCAGAAGCGCCTACTGATGAAGGGAAAATGAGCGGAAGCGGTGATGAAAGTCTCAGGTAGAGCTGACCACAGTAATTGTTTACCACAGCCCACTTCCTTGGAAGCAAATGGTCACGTATCGTGCAGCAAGCTGATGTCTGCAATAGCTCGCATCCGAGCGAGACACCCCCTTCGTCAGCTACTGCACTGAACCTCGTGCTTTGAGAAGCTGACGGGGATGAAGGTTGTTCTGAGGGAAGGGTGCTTTCTGCTGCGCATGACCAGCACTGACTGCACGCGTCCTTGTGCGTATCTGGGGCACAGAATGAAGAGAGGGGTCTCTAAAGACTGTTCCCAGTCAACCTCAGTAGTTTGGATCGAAGACTACTACTACTTCTGCTAACTAAAGTCAAGCCCTGCATTTCAGTGCAGCTTGCAAATAACAGGAAAATCAGATCATCATGTCCTGTAGCCTCTACAGCCCCGTCAGACAAGAGGGATGTATTTCCCCCTTGATTCCCTGATACGCACTCACCTGGCTCAAACTGGATGGCTGGGCATCAACTAGTCTTGGAGACAGCAAGCCAGCTACAAGACACCTATTGTAGCTGTCATGAATGGCTTCGCTTATCGAAGGACCAGATTTCTTTAAAAAATTCAAGGTCTGAAACATCAATCAAAAACTACAGGTTAAGACAGCATTATTAGGCAGTCGCTAAGGTTCTGGATAACCACTAAGAGAACTAATACAAACGTTCACTTAAACTGTCAGAAAGCTTGCATCAATAATGTGCTTTAGGTTGGCAATCTGAGCAAGCGTTACTAGGGAGAGTCTTAAAGACGGCAGCCAAACTAACAGTTACAGTTTCTAAACCAAATCCTGTAAAACACAATAGCAGCCCTTGCAATGCTTAAGTATTTTCGAGCTGCTCTGTCACGACACAGGCCTTTCTCTTTCCCTGAACACTGACGCAAAATACATTCTCTACAAGCTAGAACTAACGCACAACTTCAAATCACACTTCGGAAGACCCTTTCTGTGCTTCTTTGTGCAGAAGCTGGTTTATGTTGGAAATATTTGGCGAGCTGAAACTTACTTCAAAATTATTTGTTACAATCCGTGCAGTGGCTCGGAAGTTACAATTTGGCCAAGTTTGGGAGAAAAAACAAATTCATTTCTTCTTAAACAGTTAAGTAATTTCTCATTTTCTCCACTCTGTCCTCCTTTTTCAAGTTAATCAGGGGTCAAAACCCTAAAACTCGGGACTATGCAGGCAGTTCGACTGATGGGTAATAAAGCAGTAACAGCTTTCCCCGACTTCCACAACATTTTTGTTCTTGCCCTAGAGCAACGTTCTACTCCTTTCTAGACATTCAATCCCTGATCGTGCTTCAACAGGAGACAATGGTAGTTTTACAGTCCCGAGAGTGGACCTGAAACATGACCGTTTGCATAAAACTGGCAGGATACGATTGCAATTATGCGTGCGGATGGGCAGGATGAGCGTAAAACGGTCTCTGACACCGAAAGCAGTGCCACAGAAAACTTAGAAGAGGTACATCTCTTGACAGTCTCAATAAAGACACAGTAAAAGATCACCTCCTTCTGGAAGCCGGTGCAAGTCATGTGAACGACTCCGGAGTTCAGCAAGCACGTACCATCTGCAGAAACAACGAACGTTTGACAGCACTCCGTACTCTCACAGTTATGTTATGACCAGTTCACATTTTCGAAATAGCAGTATCGGGAAAGATATAACTGAGTACCCGTTTTCTTCATCACATCACAAACTTGTTAAAAAAAATTACTGCGTGTAGGAATTTTCTCTCTAGCGCTGCCGAGGTGCTGTGCTTTCAGCTTCAGTTCAAAGTCGTTTCATTTTATAACCATCGCCACTTCACAGGCTACGTTACAAAAGCACCCAAACCCAAAACACAGCAGACCGTCAGATATGTTTCACAACACTAAATGCTTTCTTAGTACAATGTAATCACAGTTGGGTTTGTGGGGGGTTGGGGTGTTTTGGCTTGGTTTGGGTTTTGAGTGACAAACAACGAACAAGAGAACCAATAAATGGCATTTGACCTCCGTTTAAGCTTATCGCTATTAAAAGCGGTGAAATACCTACCAAAATTATAGGTGCTTGGATGAAAAAACTGCTCAGGTGGTGGATAAGAAGGAGGAACTCCCCGGCTTAGACTCCGCTCACATACCAGAATATCCAAAATGAGGTTTGGAGAAGTCACGCTTACCACAGTATCCAGCGACCACAATGCGAAATAGGGGCAATCGTGAAGGAATTCTTCTGGCCTTAAAGAAAACAAGCGCATAAGCTGAACGCCCACTTTCAAATGAATTGTTTGTAGGGATATTGAAAACAACTTAACAAAAATCTACCTTAGCGAATCTGGCATTTGAGCATGGTACCAGCGATTAATGTCAAATACACCCAAATAAGTAGATGGTCTTCCCTGACCATATGTATTCACTTGCCAACTGAAGATTGATACGCTGGTCTCAGGAGACACTACTGTAAAAGACAAGACGTGGTTTCTTATTTGTAGAAAAGACGATACACCTGATAGTTTTAAAACACCACTTTCTGTTTTGACTTAATTCTGTTCCATCACTCATGAAACACAGCACTTTTCACAAGTTTTTAGAAGGCACTCTCCTCAGAAACATGACACAAGTGGAGAAAATCCAAAGACGTTTTTATTAGATTGTGACACACGGTTGATAGAGGATGGCATCACAGAAGAGGTGGAAGTTGCCACTTCAGGACTAAATCAAAGACAATAAACAGAAATAGCCTAGAATGATCATGCAAGTGTCTTCCTTCCAACATCAGACATACGTTAAGGCCAGAGAGGGAAGGTGAATAACGCAGTCAAAACAAAAGGCTATGAAAGTTCTCGCTGCAGCAGGCTCAAAGATATGGTCAGAGCATAACTGAATTTGTAAACCCAGAGATGTATGTTGACTTATTGCAAGGTAAGGAAAGACATCGTAAGAGTTTTAACTGTGTATATGGACAAGGAAAGCTGCTGCTTTAAGAACTCGTGTACTCCTAATAGGTGCAGGAACCTATTAGGTTTAGAGAGGACAAACTGGACAGGCAGATCATAGAACTATACAACGATTCAGGTTGGAAAAGACCCTTAAGATCATCAAGCCCAACCGTAAACCTAACGCTGCCAAGTCCACCACTAAACCATGTCCCTAAGCGCCACGTCTCCACGTCTTTGAAATACCTCCAGGGGTGGTGACTCCACCACTTCCCTGGGCAGCCTGTTCCAATGTTTAACCACTCTTTCAGAGAAGAATTTTTTCCTCATGTCCAATCTAAACCTCCCCTGGCGCAACTTCAGGCCATCTCCTCTCGTCCTATCGCTTGTTACCTGGGAGAAGGGACTGACACCCACCTCGCCACAACCTCCTTTCGGGTAGTTGTAGAGAGCGACAAGGTCTCCCCTCAGCCTCCTTTTCTCCAGGCTAAACAACCCCAGGTCCCTCAGCCGCTCCTCATAAGACTTGTTCTCCAGACCCTTCACCAGCTTCATTGCTCTTCTCTGGACACGCTCCAGCACCTCGACGTCCTCCTTGTAGTGAGGGGCCCAAAACTGAACACAGTATTCGAGGTGCGGCCTCACCAGTGCCGAGTACAGGGGCACGATCACTTCCCTCCTCCTGCTGGCCCCACTGTTTCTGATACAAGCATACTGATGCCATTGGCCTTCTTGGCCACCCGGGCACACTGCCGGCTCACATTCAGCCGGCTGTTGACCAACACCCCCAGGTCCTTTTCCACCAGGCAGCTTTCCAGCCACTCTTCCCCAAGCCTCTAGCGTTGCATGGGGTTCTTGTGACCCAAGTGCAGGACCCGGCACTTCGCCTTGCTGAACCTCATGCAGTTGGCCTCGGCCCATCGATCCAGCCTCTCCAGATCCCTCTGCAGAGGCTTCCTACCCTCGAGCAGATCAACACCCCCGCCCAACTTGGTGTCGTCTGCAAACTTACTGAGGGTGCACTCGATCCCCTCATCCAGATCACCGATAATTATTTCAAACAGAAACTGACCGGCCACCAACTGGATGCAGATGCAGACATAGGTTTGCACAGGAAAAAAAACATTCAGGTAACATTCCTAAGCAATGGAGAGGATGATCTTATTGCTCAAAGACGACAGCTGGAGGAATAAAACGACTGACAAGCATTACACAGATGACCCCACCATACGTCGCTGTAGCGTGTCAGCAAGCATAAAATAAAACCTATTTTGTCCTTTAAAGCAGCCCCACGTAACTTAAGCACCCAATTTGCCTTTTTCAAGAAGCCCAACAAGCTAGTCTATACAGATATTTAAGACTTTCACACTGCGGGTACAGAACAGCGTTCATTGCTTGGATTCTAAAACCGTTTCTTTTAGAATAGCCAAACACGGACATCAGAACAAACCTTCATTAACGCTATCCTCTCTGTCAACGTGGTTGCGAAATTTTTCTACAGTCTGGCAGCTGAGTAATTTGGCATTGCTGGTCTGCCCTCTCAAGGGAAAGACTCCACCCGTGAGATCTAAACTGTACCTTTCATCACAGTATTCCAAACCCTGCAGAAAAAATAAAAGGAGAGAGAAAAGGTCATTTGGGGCTAAAAACATATGTTATACCGAAACATGAAAGAACGTATACCTCTAGTAGAATATGCACAGTACAGCGTGTATTTCCCATGAGCTTATTTCTGATGGCCAATAGAAACGACATCTGACGTGCAAGAGAACTAAGTGTCAAATCATAACGGGCAAGTTTGGCTGTAAAGGCTTTGCACATTTTCAAAATCTAGCATTTCCCTAACGTTATTCAGTTCTAAACATGTTTTGCAGAATTCCTTGCAACATCAAGGTTCCTTTACAAACCTAAACATATGTCTACAAAGAGATATCTGAAATAGTGTAACACATATGCACGCAAAGCTCTTTGCTCCGTGTCTTGATTACAGAACTGATGAAGTTAGAGAAGTCATGGCATTACAGCAGCTAAAGCTCTGTCGAGAGGTATTATTATCCGTAGGCACACCACTAGAGCGAAAATGCATCTCTCTGTAGTAGCTATGAGAACTTCTTCCTGGTTAACGATCTTCTTTCAAACCGCGTAAGCTCTTACCAGCTCCTCCTCTAATCTTGCCAGAGACTAATGGGTGAAATATCCCTCAGCTCCTCCACCAAGCACAGCCAACAGCAAAAGCAGAACACAGAGGGGACGTGGGATGCACATGGGCAACGCGTTTAGGATCACAAATTACTACAGAGTCAGCAAACTACTTTGAGATATACAGAAACTCCAGCAGGGTTGTGTTGAACCTCCGATACCACCATTTTCTAAGTAAGCATTAACTGAAATACTGTCTTTCCAAATACAGCATACATTCAAACTGTCTACAATGCAACACATGAATTGTGTGTGTTGTGGACAAATAGCAGCTCTACAATTAAAAAAACCCAACAAGCAAACCACCAAACAAAAAACAAAAACCAACAAAAAAACACCACCAAACAAAAACCAACCAAAAATCCATCGTACCGCATTCGACCCAAGTTTCCTAAACTTTCAGAGCTCTAAAATGAACTGGCACGACACAACGCATTCTCATATGATTTGATGTGATACCTCCAATTCACCTAATCTGAGAAGAGACAAGCTTTCTCTCAACCGTTCTAGGAAATGCTACCTATAAATATCGAGACTGGCTTTAAAAAAAAAAAAAAAATCTGACATGACTAAAAAGAAAAATGCTAAATTTTGCTCTGAAGCATGCACAGTTCATTCTATTTTATCAAGTACCTTTGGACATAACAGAGACGTGCAGAGTAGATAAGAAAAATCTAAACCGCCTCTTTGAAAAACTAGCATGAAGCCCAAGCAAAGAACCTCATTTTTATTGTAGAAGGAATAATCACTAAAGCCAATTTTAATAAAAGTTGTCCTGAACAAGTCCACCATTCGAAAGACCGCTTCATCAGATGAAGTACTAAAACTCCATAAACCTGTTAGAGGTGAATTTTCACTGAAAGAAATTTCAACTTTTATTCACATAGAAATGTTGGGGGGGAGCCAGTCCCCCCCAGAGTTGGGGCGGAGGGGAAGGGGGAAATAATATCAAACAAGTCCTGCCTAAGACAGCTTCTAAAGCAAACCAGTATAGTTCACATTTTCCACGCGGGGGCAAGCAAATCTCAGTTAAGGAACCCCACTGTATGGAAGATGTTCAGTAACGACTTTATTGACCAGTAAAATACGAAGACACTTCGCAAATGAGGTGCACTGGTCAGACTCTGATACGAAAGTAGGGGCTGTACACTCTGTCCATCCGCAAGCATTGTGTAGGACAAAGGTAAAGATGTGCTCCGTGACCATGACTGGATGCACGAGATTTAGCAGCTGCCGAGGTGGTATAAAAAAGATCTTTGAAAGCACAACTTAAACACACCCTTAGGTTGATTTCTTGAGCACAGACTTAAACCAGCCTTGAAGGCAATGGAGACAGAAGTTTGAGGCTCATTTACAAAAAGACAGTGCCACATGTTCCAAAAGTCCTATTTGTGACCTTTTACCACGACACAAAGTCAAAGATGCGCTGCTTCATAGCCTCAAGACTGATTCCTGGAAAGTAAAGCACTGCTGTAGTAGAAAAGTCTTTCAAGCTCCCATGAACTCTATTCAATGAACGAGGGTCAACAGTAGTCCTCCTTGTTTACTCAGACTTGGCCTGGCAATTGGGAACACCTCTTAAATTTTCTGCCACGGAAGACAGACAAGAAACTTGACTCAGCCAGTCATGCAGGCAGACAGCCACGTAGTACTGAGCAATCTGTGACTACAAGCAAGTATTCTGAGACCAAAAGTGTCCGCTGTGGAGCACAGATCCTGTCCTAATGCATCTTTTGGGGTTTTGGGGGGGCTGGGAGTTAGTTTTGGGGGTTTTTGGCAGTAGGTGTTATCAGGTCTTGGTATGAAGCTACATGTGTAAGTGGCTCATCCGGAAGCGAGCTGAAGAGCCCGTCTTTTTGCCCCAGAGGGTCCAGCTGTTTAGTTCTCTCTTCAACTACCTCGTAAGATTGGTTCCTGTTTCAGTCTTCCACAACACTCATCACAGGGAAGCAGAAACAGCAGGGGAGTGAAATATCTCAAATCCAGAGACTGGTGCCTGACACCTCTTATAAGCCTGTGAATGCATTACTGGTTGCATAGTCTGTAGAGGGTTAAAAGCCTCACATTAACTACACCACAGCTTTCTCAGGTCACAAACACAACAACAACAACAGTATTTAATCACTTTGTGTGCTTTTTTAAAAGAGTGGCAACGGGAATTTCTAGGAGACGCATGTTTAGAAGCTGCTTTTAAACATTTCAGCCTTCTGAGGTGGAAGCTGACACTCGTCACGTCTTACTCAGGAAAATAAGATGACCAAGAATTGCTGCATAGTAAAAGGTCCCACATTTTAACATTAAAGTGTTGAGACAGAACAAAGCAGCCACGAGAGAAACGGCTATAGACCAATGGGGTTTTTTCCAAAGAAGCACACAGTACAAGGTACGGTCTTTGCCGCTGCTAAGGCTGTAGCTACAAGTAACTTTAAAAGAGGATAGCCCCGTCTTCTCTTCCTACATGCCATTAATTTGGTGTTTAAATGAAGAATAATTTTATTTGTAAAAGCTGCTTCCTCTTCAGGAATTGAATTCAGTTGGGCTCTTTGCAGGTGAATCCAGTTGGAACACTCAACACAGCAGTATGAAATTGTACGACTTGTTTTCAAAACCTATGGACAAAGGCCATGCCCAAGAAGACTCAGCAAGAGATTACTTCCTTTTTATTCATCTGTGAATTTTGATGGTAAATATTACCCCTGCCAGCTTAACTGATACTCACTTCGAGAAAATTTAGTACTAGTTTCATCCTTCCACACACATGCACGTCTTACCTCGTACATGACTTGTCCTGATGCCAAGCGTTTTCTGTCACCAAATGCTAACTGCAACAGATGTAAACTCACAACATCACCTTCACTGAAAAAGGTATAAATTATGACATTTGATTACAAAGCTGCTTTATAGTCCTCATTACCATTTTATTAGATCAAGACTGAAGTTTTCCTAATAGCATGCTCTTGCTGAAAAGAAAAACAGCACTTCCCAAAACATGGCAGTCGGTCACATTTGGACGCTAAAACATAGAGGAGGAAATTTTGACACTAACAGCTTCAGGGGCAAATGCTAACCATACAGTTTGAAAGCTTTTAGATGTTGTATGGACTAAACCTTGTTGGAAAGAGCTCTGCACAGTGAAGAGTTCTCGATCAAAGCTGCTTTAAGGTCAAACCTAAAAAGATTGCCACGCTGTGAACAGCTGAGCTGATGAAATAGCTTGCTGATGCTGAAGGAGGGAGATCTTTCTCCCCTTCCCTTACCACCAAAGTCCCAGTCCCTCTCTTGCATACGCTGCACCCTTCCACACGCTCATGTGATTCATTAGCCCAGCAGGAAACCATTGACTTTTCTGCTGAACAGCGATCGTGCTCTGCCACGTGAGCTGAACTGGCTCATGAAGGCTCCAAAGACTGCTAAAGTTGGCACAAGGTAATCGGCAATACCCTCACCTCCCTCCTTTAGGGGCAGGTTGGCAGGCTGTCACATTGGCACGTCTAGTGTGTCTAGATCTGCAGCCTCAACTACTTTTAATGGTATTTTAATACCATGGTACGAACAGCAAACAAATCGTGAAGCAGTCATCAAGAAACAAGAAGTCATTTAAGAAGGCAAGCACAAAACTACAGCCACTGTTGCTTTGCCTTCTGTCAGAAGGTAGGAACTAGGAGGTCCCTCTTCACATCTGTTAAATCCTGTAAAAAATGGCATCGTAGGCTTAACACCTTCCGTACCCGAGAGAATCTCCTGCACAGCTAAATAAACAAAACAAATACACATGTATTAACTGTATGGGAACAAGTATATATAAAAAAGAAGAATTCAGTGGCTTATACGAAGTTTTTATTCACCTTTCTTGCGTAGACTGGACAGCCCACAAGTAGCAACAATTGCGAGGATCATTCTCAGGCTCTTGAAAAGTAACAGCATAGACAGGAATCCGTCCTCCTTCAAGCTGAGAGTGGTGCCTACGGGTTTAAAAAAGAAAAAGAAAAAAGGTGAGCCTACTGGCCCTAACTGTTTGTAGACGGGTAGAAGCATCTTCTGAGAAAAGAGCACCTTACATGCTTATCCTCAAAGTACAGAAGGTCATACTTGCATCTCAAACAAGTGAGTCAAGGAAGCGACTACTTCTTACGCAACAGTCAAGAGGTGAGGAAATTACTGACCGTCAAATGCAATAACCTGGGCTTATGCCCTCCTCTGCCGGAGGAGGAGGAGGAGAAACATAAACGATCACTTCAGCTGCCAGGCAAAAGATTGTCCAAACTGTTGTAGCCTACTCCAATATCAAACTTAAAATGCAGCATATCTTCTGTGCACAAAGTTAAACCAGCGCCAAACAGAAGTAGTTTCTCGTTGCTTTACTTGGACTATGTAAAGCATTTTTCTTCCAGACTTCTGAACCTTATTTGTACCTTCACAATCTATTCTTGCCACCTAATTACTGCTCCACTCTCTATTTATGCATCCAATAGTTTCTGGAGAGTCACTGCAGATTTGCTCAAGTGAATCCCTATCTCAATTTGGTCAAATATTTCAAGTGAGATTGCTCTTTGGCAGATTTAAAATCGTCTCTTAGTTTTTCTGCTGCTTACAAATTCACATGTCCCTTGTGCTCATCTCCAAGTGTCCCAAGCAAACTTTCATTCACATGCATCGTTGCCTGAAACGTAGGAAAGAATATATTTTCCGGCACACATCAGCTATTGATTTTTCATGTCTCACTAGTTTCATCCTGGACACTTTAGAGAATATTGTCACCAAAATCACATTATTGACATACTTAAGCCTTCCAATGTATGCCCTAATTGCAGGAACTGGTCCTGAAAAATAGTTTTTAAAACCGGTTTCATCGAAATACACACATTGCCTGCTTTCACTGAATACCACGGGTAGAACAAACGGTCTCATACAAATCAGCTCTGTCACATCCTCGCTGCTTGACACAACCCAAAGCAGCATGCTTTCCACAATTCCTCAATCCACAGGCACACTAAGGAAAACAGTCCTAGTCCACTGGGGAGAAGGCGGTCCACTTAATCCATGTGTGACTTAATAGTTGTTCCACAAGAGGATTTCTAAACATTCCAAGATTATACTCAAAATTCCAGTCCCTGAAAAAGTTCTCTTGACATTAACATGCTTCCTTAAGCAAAAAATTGAGACGCCGGCACCTCCAGGCATGGCCAAGTGTAAAGGCCTACTTACTCCCTCTCCAAAGTTTTCATATCCCATAGTGACAGGTAGCCGTCCGAAAAACCCACAACGAGCTGATTGCTTCTGCTTATGTAGCACAGGGTTGATATCGCTGTTCCTGAAGGATTTTGTAATTGAAAACAGAGATGTCTCCCTTCTCTGGTCACCGTTTCTCTTCTTTGTGGAACTTCAGCAGGAATTCTGGTGACAACTTCTAGATCTACACACACAAAACCACGCAATAAATGAACGTGTTATGCCATTTAGGTTGCATTTTAAACGTGACATAATCTAATTCTACCGTCCCAGGCAGAATACCCACTTATGCAACACTTTTTTTCCTATCTCCATTTTGTATGTATTCAAAGACCATAAGAACTCTCCGACTGGACAGGTATTCTCACTCGTCTTTCAAAACCAGGTAAAAGTGTAACCTTCACAGGCAAATTCTTCTTGGACTCTGTAAGTCAGGACTTTGGGCCTCATGACGAAGCTCTCTGAAGTGGCATCAGCTCCTGAAGCCACTGTTGTAATGGCCAAAACAGCGTATGCAAGCTGAATACACAAATTAGAGATCTCATTCACCCGAATGCATGACTTTTGGTAAGTCGGATTTATTTCAAAAAACAAGACTAAAATTTGCCCCGAGCCAATTAACAGAAGCAGAAGAACATTCCCAAGAAACAGGGCACCTCTGACACAACTTCCTATCAGGCAGCTGCACGGACTCAGACGGTAAAATTCCCACACCTCACTGGCAAGAATCAGAGTGACACAGAGATCTTGGTGGCAGGGGGGCATTTCCAGCATTAGAAGGAGTATTAAGCCACTCCCATTTTTAGTCAGTTCAGGACTGTAAGGTGTCAAACCACCACCTGCAATCAGGGGTCATAAATGTCTGCACACTCGTATCTTCAAGGTGGGGGGCATATTGTTTACTTACAAGACACAAGTTTTCTTACTTCTAAATTCAAGTTGAAAAACTGCAAGCTTACCCGATGCTTCTGTTTCATTCTGACTGCAAGCTAAATCATCCAAACAAAGGTCAACCAGAAGTAAGTGACCAACATCTGTAGCCACTGCTGCCACTCCAAAGAGCCATCGCAGACTCTGATGTAGGTGCTGAGTGCTCACACTGGCTCCTCCGTGATTAGTTATGGGTTCTATAGCAGTTACCTACAGGAAAACTACAGGTTACTGTTTAAGCTGCTTGACAAGCCAAAGAGAAATCACTCAAGAGTGGAGCCAGAATTAGCACATCGGAAACAAGAAAGTACATACAGGATCATAAGACATAAAAACAAAGCATTGTTCCCAATTGTATCGAGGCGGGGGCGGGGGCGGGAGGGAAGCCCTGCACAAAAATCTGTTACTGCCTTCCATTTACTAGATTTCCTACAGTTATTTAACTGAACTAACTTCAACTTCAATGGTGCATTCTAGTATTACAGCTTACCAATTTCCATTTCCTACCTAGAAACAATTAGCTCTAAGAAACTTAGAAAACCAGTTATATGCCAGAAACTTTACCATATTTAAGGGACTTAAGTTTAAGAAAGACAAAACTACATCTAGTTCTCCCACTGCTCACAGCCCACCAGCACTGTGATGCAGTCTATGCCTTCTTTGCCAAACAGGTATTAGGATGCGTGGTGGCGGTAAGTCAGGCGGGACAGCGGCCAAGTCGCACGGTAGACACACCACTTCCACGGGGACGAAACATTTTCAGAAAGTGTTGAAGGGACACGCTGCCCTAGTGAAATTTACACTCGTCCTCATTTAGAAGAAAAATAACCACCAGAGAAAGTAAAAAAGGTTTTAAATGCGCACCAGCACTTTTATGAATGTGAACAAAAATTTAAAAAGCCAGCCTAAAACAACCTGTGTCCTGTCTATGCTGATCTAACTAATCTAATAGGAAAAAGATAGGAAGCAAAACGAAAGCAACAGACCAAACGTGCTTGGAATCAAGAGCATTCAGGGCAGAAGAGCAGAAATTCAGGTAAGCTTTGGCTTTATTCCAATATTCATAACCTTTACCACACAACAGCCAACTTCCCCCACCCACCCCCAAGGCTTCTTCATATTTTCTCCTGAACCATCTTTTTGTGGTGTAGACAAACTCCCCAACACAAGTGATAGTTATAACCACGTTCTATTCCAAATCACTGCTGTAGACACAGATCCAATATGTGACGTGATCCTTCTTAACCTTTCCTTTTCCTATTCCCAGCTTACTTAGATTTAAGAAAGAAAACCTAACAAAGCTATGTCATTTTTCACAGCCACAATTTACTTACTGATTATAGGCTTATGTCAGCACACAGCTTGCCTCTCCGTCTGAAACGCCCAGATTTACCCAGATGATAGGCAAACTAACACAGAGGAGCACCAACCCGGCTCCTATCTTCAGAAATTACCACCGTACAAATGCTTACTACTGGTAACCGCACTGTAGCATTACAAACAAACAAAACTCCACCTGTATGCTAGCAAGTCAAACCAAATCACGTTAGGGAAAGCTGAGTAATAAGTAAGTATTTATTTGTTGCCGATGCTGAGAGGATAAGGATGGAGTGAATCTTGATGTTCTATTAACTTACGCTGGTTCTTGTTTACATGAAGATAATGAGACTAGGGGACATTACATCATTGGAGTTTACGGGTTATAGAAGACAGAAAAAATTAGTAACGTCACACCAGTGTATCCCACCTACACAAACACAGTCGTCAATAAGCAGAGATTCAAGGACTGCAGACTGAAAGTCGATCTTTCAACAGTCTGTCGGATAACTCTCTAAAGGCTCTTTTTTCCTTCCCGAACTCAACAGAAAAATGTGTTCTGCTCTCAAGTCACCTGCTTGCTAGCCTGAGATTCATGGGAATGTGTCTAAGTCACGCACAGCTCAGCTACGGAGGTTTGAGATATTTTAAAGAAAGACGGTATTTCTGACAGAAATTAACCGTTTAGGAAAAGTATGTTACAGGCTCTTTAAAGAGTGGGGTCTTCTTCTTTTCACTCTGGCCCAAAAAAGGTATCTTTCAATGCCTTTTTGTGGAAGGGGAGAATTAGGTAACTACGTGCTCTACCACAAAACCAGAAAACTTCTTTTACGATCAGTAAGCTCAAAAGACAATGGTGCCGTTAAGGCCGAGATTTTACATCAAGGCTCTCTTGACTGGATCCTCTGAAGTGGCAGTATGTTAGTGCAATATAGAAAAAATACCTCCTACAAAGAGACGCTCCAAAGCTTTTCCCGAAACAGGATTATGCAGCGCCTAACAACATAAAGGCTTCGTTTCTCCAATTAAAAAGGACGTACCCTTCCTGGAAGAACAACTGCTTTAGCCACTCTTGATATTCCAAGGTCGTACAGACAGAGAACACTTCCCTCTGCTTCTTCCAACCCAACCAGCAGTCCAGTTCTCTTCTGCCAGGAAAACTCCTTTACCACACGAACAGTGGGAGGCTGTTCATTTACTCCACTGAAACGATATGCAGAGAGCCGCTCTCCTGTCACAGAGTTCACTACCTCGAGTTGAGGACCACACGCCAGCCATGCTAGGCCATTTCTCCCTGTAAGAGAAAAGAAAGCTGACTAAAGCAAATTTCCAACAGAAGATGGAAACAACTGAAAAAATCACAGTCACCGCCCCTTCCCTTCAATAAAAGTACCTAACAGAGGAAGACCGACTTACCTAATTCTGGTCCATTATTTAAAACCACCCATTGAAATCCTCAAGCAATACATCTTAAAATTAACAACCTTATTACTTTGCATCTCTACTTGTCATTCCTGCACTGAAGAACTGTGGTGGTTTGGGATAAAGATTACAATACCTTGATCTATACTCTTTATACCGTTTTCAGCTTGGTTTTGCTGGAAATCCTCTCAATCCCTACGGGAATACAAGTCTTCAAGCATACTTCAGATATAACCAATCTAAGCCAATTCATTTCTAGTGTATTAATTTTACTTGACACATGCCGACTTTGGCATTTGGACTTCAACAGGAAATTATCTTAAAATGGGCACCATGTTAGTAAATTTAAACTCTTACACGTGCTGATTACAGAAAGAAATTAACACATTTTGTTCCACTGACCTACTTCAAACTCAAAGGAAGTATTAACTCGATCACTGCCCTTACAGTCAGGCAGAGAGACTCTACCTGGTCTCAACAGAAGCCTAGACATCCCGGTAGGCACCCAGCTCTACTTTCAGGTCACCCAGAAAGTCAACTCCCTAACCTGCTTAGCCACCTTCAGCAACTCTCACTGGGTACTCATCTGCATCCTGTCAAATACTTTGGAAATATGGCTGCAGCGCTTAACAGTGCTATCCTCTTCCTTCTGTTTTTAGTCAGACTCAAAAGGAAAAACCAGGGGGGGTTGCCTCTGTAACACTGTAGAAGAACTATTCCTGCGTGCGATGGCATGACGGTCACAGAGCTTGAGCTGGTGCAAATAAATAGGGCCCAAAGCAACGCTTTTACCTTTTTGAAAACTGCCTTTTGTTTCTTTAGAAATTGAGGAGGGCTCACTGACTCAGCATGTTTAAGTAAACTATTTTCATAGCACAAGATTGGTGCGGGTGGTTGTAATGTCAAAGTTTAACTCTACTAACGTTTTAATATTAGCATTTTTAATAGTTAAAACATCCTTTTTGTTCTCTCGATACCTGATGCATCTTAACAGCACCAACCAGACACAGCTGATACTATGACCCTATGCTTCAGGTAACCTCCGGGCAATAACAACTTCATACCAAGACCGAAGTTAAAGGAAAATGCTCACCTCCAGAAAACTTCCCGCGCAGCACAGAGTCGAGGCTTATCTCATCTTCCCCAAGTGCCTGAATAGTCCCCTCTGGAAACCGCAGCAGACTGCTCGTTACCTGAGCCGTTAGGTCTCGCATTCTTCACTGTAAATAAGGAAACAAATGCAAAAATAGACTCCTGCCAGCCACAACTATTTCTGAGATTGACAGACGTTCCATCAGTCTGCAGTGAATAATCTCCTATCCATCTCCTGTAGCTCTTTTCCTTAAAAAAGTGGCACTCAGGACGGTTTTTGATCTCACAGCAGAGCAAAAGGAGAATCCTTGGCTTTTCTGATGCCTATGAGATCACCAACAAGAAGTGATGCAGAGGTATCGACAAGACAAATAACAGGGGAAAATAACCCCAATAGACTGGGTTCAAGTCGACTCACATAGGTTAGTAAGAGGCGATCTGAGAAAAACCGTATTTTAAAAAGCTTCTCGGCAACAGGTATAAGTCTCCATTTGTGCTTTCCCTTGATTTTATACTTCATTATTTATTGTCAATTGTCTTCTAGCAGATTTCACGCATCATTTACGTCTTGTCCGCTTTTTGCGTGTTTATTTTGCACATTAAGGAATACCGAGTTCTTAACTACCTGCATTCTCAAATTCTTCCAGAAAATGTACTCTTGAGATGTTCACGTTACAAGCGATACAGACTTTCACAGCTCATCAAGCAGAGAGTAGTTTTCCATACACTTATGACGTAAACACCACACAAGCACTTTAAAACACTGATTTTCTTCTATACTTAAACCCTCCTATTCCTTACTCCAGTCCTTTCCTTCCTATTGCCTGTCCTTATCACATCTCTGCAGTCTTCTGCAAAAATTTCTAGGCCTTTCAGCCAGTTTCCACACTTCTGTAGGTGCTCCACAAAGAGGTCACCTTTCAGCATGTCAAGAGAGATGCTTTTTGTGGAAAAACTTAAAAGCTGAAGTGATTTGCAAGACTAAAGAGGTGGCTAAATAAGAGATATTCCATACGCATGGAAATACAAACCACTTTAAGTAGCAGTGTTTTGCAAGTTCTGTGGGTTATTGAAAAAGCCTCTGGAAGACAAGACAGATTTAATTATCTTGTTCAAACAGCACCGCTTTCGTCATGAAGCCTCAAAAGGAAGAGAGTAGACGTAGTTCGCTGTTCCTGGGTGTTAGGCATGCCGACCAGCTCAGGCATCAAACAGAACCCTTACCCTGTGCTACAAACCAGTACAGCCAGCCACTTCAATGTGCACACAAAGCCTACTGCATTAACTGTACCATACATGTTCTCCTGCAAAGAAAGTTTTATGATTGTTTCTTCCAGCGTGCACTAATTGGAATTGGCATTGGGATCTGCTGTACTTCAAGTCACAAGCACTCCATTTGAGACTCTGTTCAGTAACTTCTGCCAGCACGGAAACAACGAGCGCGTGAAACGCAGGAAGAGTAAGTCAGGGTCCGCGCTAAGCACAAGTCAACATTTGGAAAAAACTGTTGCCGATGGCAAAGCCAGTATTGCAGGACGCGGCTGCAGCCGGCCAGCCTGACCACTGCCAGCAGCCACAGCTGGCACAGGTCAAGCTCCAAGCGGGACAACTTCTTTGCAGTAGTTTTGCTGGGTTTGCTTTTTGGTACTTGTCATCATTTCAAAGCGACAGCGGGACGAACTTTTGCACTGCCTCTAGGGGCTCCAGAGAGTAAAAAGCCCCACAATTTGACCAGCACGCTGGCTTAGCTTAGTTGGAATGCTTTAATGAATATGTTTTACGAGTAACCCTTAGTACCAAATACTAATACAGATCTATCGGGTTGGTGAAGAGCGTCTTTTAAATGTTTCCGCTTGTGCCCATTGCCTCTGGTCCTGTCACTGGGCACCCCTGGAAAGTACTTGGCTCCGTCTTCTTTACCCCCTCCCTTCGGGTATTTAGATGCATTGATGAGATCCGCCCTGAGCCTCCTCTTCTCCAGGCTGAATAGTCCCAGCTCTCCCAGCCTTTCATCACAGGAGAGATGCTCCAGTCCCCTCTAACCATCTTTGTAGCCCTTCGCTGGGCCCTCTCCAGGACCTCCATCTCTCTCTTGTGAGACTGGGGAGCCCAGGCCTGGACACAGCACTTCAGGTGTGGCCTCACCAGTGCTGACGGGAGGAAGGGTCACCTCCCTCCACCTGCTGGCAACGCTCCTCCTCAGGCAGCCCGGGATACCGTCAGCCGCCTTTGCCACAAGGGCACGTTGCTGCCTCACGGTCAACTTGGTGTCCACCAGGACGCCCAGGGGCTTTTCTGCCAAGCTGCTTTCCAGCTGGGCAGCCCCCGGCATATACTGGTGCATGGGCTTGTTCTTCCCCAGGTGCAGGACTTTGCACTTCCCCTTGTTGAACTGCACGAGGCTCCCGTCAGCCCGTTTCTCCAGCCTGCCGAAGCCCCTCTGGATGGCAGCACGACCCACTGGTGTACCGCCACTCTTCCCGGTTTCCTATCATCAGCCAGCTTGCTGCGGGTACACTCTGCCCCATCATCCAGATCGTCAATGAAAACACTGAACAATTAACGCCCCCTCCCCGCCCCCGCCAAAGTAGCCTACTTTCAAATATTCGGTTCGTCAGTCCAGCTTTAAGGGAGAACACTGACTATGACAACGTACATGAAGGAATTTTAGGCAACAGCACAAAATTCCACAAAGAGCACCTATGATTGCAGTGAATTAAAAACAAATGAACCTTTTTTGTAAATAAGCACGGAGATGTCTGAAAAACAAGTCTGTGTGGTAAGTACTTCATGAGTGCTACTGTAACATATTACAGTAGAAGCAAGAGAGTTTTAAGAAAAAGAGTGAACAAGTATCTTCCCATAGGGCAGGTCATAGCATTCCCGGAAACTTCTCATCCGCATGCTCCCCAGGAGTCACCCCGAGTCACCCTGCCTTTGCCACTGCCTACCTCAACAGGCCAGGAGCACAGAACTTTGTGTGGCCAAATTGGAAATCAAATTTTAAGACACTCTACTGGGGAGATTTGAGTTTAAAACCAAACCACTCACCACCCCAAACTCCCCACCAAAGCAGAAAGAATTCTTCTCTGGCGGATTCTGGTTTACAGAATCATACAGAACAAGAGAAATATACACATAGCGATCTGGTTCTTAGGATGTCTGACTTGCATCATTCTGCTAAGTTAAACCAAGGATGAGTGGGAAATCAAAACAGTGGGAAAATAGTTAGATGGCGATAGGTTAAAGGCATGAAGCCTCTCCTTTAAGAGATCTATCCAACACTAACGGCTTTTCTGCTCTCTTTGAAAACAATGACTGCAACCACATTCCTATTCCTGTCTCTTAGACATCAGATTAGTCTAAAGCGCCACAGGCTTACTCCATGTTGAGGGGTAAACCAGAATCCAACCTCCCAGCTGTATCCTATACCAAAGTGGTCTGTGTACAACTTGCCAAAATGACCATTCTTCTTTACCCTAGGTGCTTATGACTTCCAAACATCGTGAACCATTTCCAAAGAAAGGAACATGCCACCACTCGTAGACTGATGATTGACTTTTGGATTAAAAAGCTCCAGGGAAAAAAAAAAATTGAGAAATTACACATTCAAGCAGAATCACGTACAGCCATGACGGTAGTACACGAAAATCAGTTTCAAAGGCCAACAGTGTCATAGGCTCACTGAAGGAAAAGCTAGAAATGTGGTCAGTCGCAGCTGAAGGTATGATTTCACAAAACACGTTGACTTCCCTGCCACCAAAAGAGAGGCCTTGCTGCCGCCTCCCATCTCTCCCTCTGCTCCTTTGTTCTACTACTGTATTCCTGTGGCTTACCTTGCACCGACTTGAACGCTTTTTAGAGCACTTCATGAGCCAAGTTAGCTCCCTAAGCAGGCAGGAAACTAACCCGGAAAAGTAGATCGTTTTCCACCAGCTGAGAGAGTTAAACTGGCTCGCAGAGAGAACTAGCAAGCATAAAAGTTGGCACAAGGAAGGAGGCAGGACAATGCCTTGGGAAGAAGGAGAGGGAATTCGTCCGTCTCCGTTTTGTGGCAGTAAGCCGTTATGCTAGCTCATACACCTGTGAAACTACACACTCGCTTTGCAAGGAGAGCTAAAGCCCCTTTGCTTTTAGAAAGGACGCTGCCCAAGACACGGTCAGTCAACTTTGAACGCCCTCTTGCACGTAGAGACTCACTAAGCTGCAGCTGACAGGCGTCATTCTTTCATTCAGCCAGATGTGGAAGCTAAAGTGATTTCAGGGAAGTGTTACTTGGTGATCAGAGGACAGACAACATTGCGTGACACTCTTCAGATCACACTTTCTAAGGAAACAGGACAAAGAGCGGGAAGAAGCCAAAGAAGAAGCAGCAGAAATGGAAGAAAAGCTAAGTTCTTTTGAGGAAAACGGCATCCCCTTTGTTGAATAACAGGTGAAGATGACAGTTACAGGGTGTTTTGAATTATTATAAATGACTGGTTCAATGACATCTTCCCCAGAAACACAGGAAGCAACTCACAAGCACTGGAGGAGCAGTAGGTGGAAAAGACACTTTCTGCACCTTAGTAGTCAGGTTCAGTGAATTAGCACTTTGCCATAGTTTACTCCTGCAGAAGGAGGATGTAGCGAGCGAGTTAGCAGGTGATTGCGTGAGTACCCCTGGGTCCTTCCTTTCTTTCCCGCTTCGGCAGAAAACCTCCCCCCGATGCTTTAGGCAAAAACCCTACATTTAATCCAAAACCTAAGCTGGAGTCTAAAAAGCCACTGGCACAACAGAGACGGTCTGTCTCAGAATTCTACAACCAGGCTTTTCTCACTCAAGTGCAGCCTACAGATTGTCTTGCAGAGTTTGCGCGGGTGCTCCACAAGCTCTCCGAGAAGCACGAACCTACAGCAGAAGGTGAGAAGAAGAAAGAATTTCAGCTCTCTATCCCAACAGCCCCCAACAGCTGAGATCCTGTATCTGATGCAGACCATAGATTTGATTTCCCTTTCAATGGAAACACAAACAGACCCAACACAGATCAGAACTTGACGCTAGAGCCAGTTTCCCCAGCTACCTCCTACGGCCATTCTCTAACACGACTATACTTTCAGTCAAGACTTGCGGTCCCGGTCTAACGTGGTGGCTAAGCTAGCAAAAGTTCCTACAGTCAGTTCTGAAATTATGCTCTTTTTTACATTGCTTGGCGTACCTGGACAGGCAGACGTAGGTGCTAAGTGTCCCAGTACAGAACGCACACGCAGCCTCCCTAATAGAGGGAGACGGGAGTTAGCAAGACATTTCCAGCATACCACACCGGTCTGCCATCACACCGCTTGCCGCTGCCAGCACAAATTCCAGAATCACGGAATCACAATGAAGAGAAAGGCCTTCCAGAATCACTGGAGGTCATCTGGTCCAACCCCCCTGCTCAAGCAGGGTCACCTCGAGCAGGCTGCCCAGGACCATGTCCCGACGGCTTTTGGGTATCTAATTCTGAAACATGCTTTTACAAACAGCAGCCTGACAAGCTGAACTGCAAAAGCGCTTGCAACGCAGGCGACAGGCCCAGGTTTTTGGCGACTCTCTCCTACCAATTTAAGCATTCTCTCCACCACACAAGTAAAACAATACCACACCAGCAAAGGCTTCTCACCATTGTTTCTCTAAAGCTATATCCGACAGCTCACTAGGTAGAAGACACAAAATTAATAGAAGCCTGATTAAGCTCATCTCACTGTCTTAAAAAAGCAAACCCCAGGCAAATCAACGCAGGAGAACGAGTTGATGCGGTAAGTGAATGAGGAGCTGTCCTCAGCAGAACAGGATACAGTACTGTGTGCCCAAGCGCATGTGACAGCTGCCAGCCAAGGCTGATACGATCGTCCAGACCGATGCGCCTAAGGCGGCACTTGAACTACCACCTTTAGCCATACACCCCAAACGGGGTTCAGCATTCCCGACAGAATTAAGTCCCTAAATATCCCAGCATTTTACCAAACGTGATCAGGAAGCAATTATTAGACCCGGAAGACCGACACCACGCTGCTTTCTCTTGGCAGAAGCTCCAGACCTGGAGTCACGGATCATTAAGGAAGAAATCAAGCACTTTTGGTTAAGTCAGCAACTTTGCTGCGTGATGCATGCTTCATGCAGACATCAAGAGACCCCCACAAAACGCGCTGGATTCCTCTAAAGCTGTGCTCTCCCCGTTAAGCCCAGCCCTCTTCCCGCGGTCGCCGCTCTACGCAGGTAGCGAATTTCCCGCCTCCTCCTGGAAAACTACACCGAAAGGGGGAAGAGGGGGAGGGGGAAAAACAACAAAATTCGAAGAATTAAAAGAAAAAGCCTCCAGAAAGTGACCGAAGGAGCGAGGGCGTGCGCCGGCCGGGCGGCGGGTGGCCGGGCAGGAGGGAAAGTTCCCGGCGGCAGCCGCCACATCTCCCACGCCCCCCAGCCTCTGACGGCCGCCTCTCGGCTGCGGAGCTCCGCACGCCGCCGCCGCCGCCTCCCATGTGCGCTGCCCAGGCCGCGCCGCCGGCCGGGCCACGTGTGGCGGGGCACGGTGCCGCAGCCCAGGGGGTCACTTACATAAGGGGCCGGGCGACGGCAGCCGGGCCCGCCCAGGGCCCCCGCCGGGCCCGCGCTGCGCCAGCGGCGGCGGTGCCGGCCTAGCCGCCTCAGGAGCACCCGGTACGTGCTGGTACGGGGGAAGGAAGGCGGGCAGGCACCGCCACCGCCGCCGCCTTCTCCCTGCGCCGCTGCCTCCTGCCCGTCCCCCGTCCCCTCCCCCGTTTTTCCCCCGTACGTGCCGATGAGGGCGGCGGCATCTCCCGCAGCGGTTACAGCGGCCTCCGCCAGCCCCGGGCCTCCCCGGCTGCGCCACACGCGGTTCCTGCGCAACCGAGTGCGCCCCGTTCTGCGCTCGTTTCCTGCGCTACCGCGCGCGCCCCGTTCCGTTCCGCGCCGCGCCGCTCCCCTCCCCCCGCTCGCGGCACCCACCTCGCTCGCTCACCCGCCGCGCGGGGGGCGGGGCGGGGGGCGGAGTTCTCGCGAGAGCTGTCGCGGCCACCGCGGGAATTTTCAAATTCGCGGGACACGGCCCTGGGCGGTGGCCGCCTCCGGACTACGTGTCCCAGCATGCCGTGCCGCCTGCCGCTTCCGCTCCGCGCCCCAGCTTCCTGCCGGTTCGGGCCGGCTTCGCGCGGGGCGCGCCGGGAACTGTAGTTCCTGGCCTCCTACAGCGCGTATCTTCTCGGTGGGTTATAGGGGAGGCACCATTTTGCCTGGGGCCCCAGCGGCCGCCTCAGCCGCCGGGGAGTCTGGAAGGGGGGCCGTCCCAGAGCCCACGGGGAGCACTCCCACCCACGGCAAAACCACATGCCCTGTAGAGCCCACTCTTGGCCCACAGCATCTCACCATGTGGCACCCGGCCTGCCCCCCTGTCTTGCCAAGAGGGAACCTGCCACGGTGGGGAGACGGGCTGGTTGGGCCAGTCCTGCCTACACGTGTCCCTCTCATCGCAGGGGCCACCTGTCCTCCTTGGGGCACTTGGTTGCTGCTGAAAATGGATTTCGGAGGAGCTCGGCCCTCCCCAGGCACGAGGCCCCACTGGCGGGGGCAGCATCCCTTACCACTGGGCTCTGCTCCTGGCAAGCTTAGCCTGGAAATCAAGCTCCTCGCTAGTAGTTTGCAGGCTTGGTTTGTGTGGTTTTATACCTCATTACAGACTCACCAGCACAGCTGTTTCAGCAACAACTACAATCTTGGCAATGTCGGTGAAAACCCAGGAGAAGATGCAACAGTATTTCAGTGAAGCTTAAGCCTGGTACCAGTGTGTGAGGTGTCTGTAAAGGCGGTGGTTCTGTATTAACATCCTTCAGCAGTCCGAATGGGGTTTATGCCAAGAGTATTTGCTCATAAAATATGCTAAGTGCCAATGAGACTTTGTACATTTTGTAAATAAACAGGTTTCCAGGCATGCTTGATTCCTGGTCTCTATTGCAGTTGTTCCTACTTGACTGCAAAGGTCTAAACAGCAAGGAAGCAGAAACGTAGCTAGACTTTAATGAAATAATACTGGCAATTAAAAATACTTAAAATAGATTAGCTCTAGATGTTAGATAAAATTTTAGACCAAAGAAAATACCCATATGGCAGCATAAATAAGTACTTCTTTACAAATAGAAACCATAACTACCACATGCATTCACCACTGAAGAGGGCAGCTGGAGGTACTTACCTGTACAAAACTATTCTTTACAACCATCATGATAATAGTTCTTTGTGTCAATTTGCCAAGCTGAGTTGTGACCTTCTTTCCATTTACTTTATAACACAAGGTACATGTCACCATCACCTTGGCAAGATACTTACCCTTTCAGGTTTTGCCTGTTGGAGACAGAACATCAGCAATGTTAGGAGACAGAAGTATCACTGTACTTGTGAATTACTGTTCATTGAATCCTAGTTCATGACTTTTGATGTTCTGGATGTTGTTTCAGTTAGGATGAGACGGTGATAACAGACTGATGTATCTCTTGTGCAACACTGTTTATGTACAAAGAATCAGCAAAGTCCCACTTCCTTGTACTGAGCAATAATTAGATGACAGAACATATTTCCAGCCCTCTTTCCACCTAACAATTGCTGCTAGGACCCCACCTTTTTCTCCAGGTAGCCAAGACCTAGACATTCTGTTCTTTTTTATCATGTGTATTCAAATCTCCATCAACGTGCAGAAGACAGTTTTTAATCAATCTGCACATGCCTGTTCAGAATATGGTACCCCTTTTATTTCGGCTACCAAATAAACTCAATTTCTTTTATACTTATCTTAAATAAAAGAAATCCATTAGCCCTCCCAGCTTCAACAGAGCGTAATGCAGTCTAACACACTTAAATGGCAGCCACCTAATTTCTTTTGTGTGGGTGTTTTGCTGTTGTCACAAGTTAAGCAAAGCTCACCGAACTTACAGTAGTGCCTGCAGCATAATTTCTTTTCATCCCTCAGTTTAAACTAAGGGACTAAGTCTTCTGTTTTCAACTTTAAAAACAAAAGGAGAGAATTTTGGTCTTTGGCATTTTAACAGAATTTTTACTTTCATGCTATTTTTTCTCCAACCCACATAGTATCCTTCACAAAGAGATTCATTGCACATTGCATTCAAGAAAATTTTCATTACAATTTACATATTGTCCAGAAAATACCAGAGCTATTAAGTGTCACTCCAGCAGTTTAATACCTACCTTTTCTCTCACACTCCCACATGTATGTCCTAAAATACCCTACAAACAGTAAGAGTGAAAATCAGAATACAAACCAGTTCTTGCATTCCAGATCTCTTCAGCACATCCATGATGAGTTTAATTGATTTTGGAGCAAAGCAGGTAACGTTTGAGATGAATGTTCAAACCCACAACACAGTAATACATGCTCAAAAAAGTCCACTGATAAAAAAAACGAACCAGGTAATAACACGAAATGATCCTACTTGAGATTCCTGTATACTCTTTCAGAACAATAGCTTCTTGTAAGTAAGGACTAATCTGTTTCCAATCACAGCAAGGACTCCCTGTTAGACTCAGAGTTTCTTTAAGGGCACGAATTTATTCAACACAAAATTCAGAAGAAATAGCCCTCAATATAAAACATTTCCACTGAACACTCTAGAATATAGTCTACACAAACCATCTAAGGCGCATGATTCAAAGATAACTAGCAGACGCCCACCTCTTTCTTCACCTCCTCTTTCCTAGGAGAGGAAGCCCCTACCAATATCCCAAACTTGTCTGATAACTGCTTGCCCCCGCCCGCCAGTCCCTCTGGATTTTAAAGGGGTAGGCTATTTAGCTGCAGTTTTCATCTTATTTTTAATAAGGAAGCATATGTAAAAAAACAACACAGTTAACATAAAATTAAAGTTACACCGTTAGTCACTGAAAGGAGAGAAAGTAAGCATGACGTGAAAAGTGCAAGTCTAATGCTACCCCTTTAAGTGTATGTATTATATAACATGGTCAAAACACTCTTTGACTTTAAAACAGACATTTTCAGATATTAATAAACAAATCTGCAATGCTTCTAAGAAGCGGCAGGATCATTAAAGGAGTGACAAATACGTTCAATTTCTCCCAGCACTATTAACAGCATACATTCTCTCTAAATAACAGCTGTGCCTCTTAAGGTTAAGTTACCATTCTTTATATTATTATGCAAATACTGGTCGTGACTCGGTGGCTGCTGTTGCCATTTTAGATCTATTAATTTGTAGCATATAAAAGCGACCGTCATGGACAAGGAGCCCACCGTGCCAGGCAATGAAGTCGCATGGACAGCCCGGCTCCTGACCTAACGGGAGGTTGTGCACACAGTCACGAGGCATCGGTGAGGCAGCATTTGCCTGCACAAAAGGAAGCCTAACCCTTGTGAAGTGTTTCTTGTGAAGAAAAGGGGAATTTTGAAGATGCATTAGTTTTGCAGCTGTGTGCAGGCAGCTCCTCCCAGACAAGCTGGGCGGCGTGACACCCGTGGGGCTGTGTACGAGAACATACTGAGTGGGTGATACCACCAGCTGATGGGTGATGGCGGGGCTGACTCTGTTACGCGTGAGAGGCGGTGCCTGAGACAGGCAGAGCTGGGGTGGACTACGGAAGGTCTTGAAAGTGAGGACAAGTGTCTCTCATCTGATATGACAGAGAGTAGGGAGCAAGGGGAGAAATGCAAAGATAGGCATGGCAGCACCGGAGGACCAGCTAGAGCCATATCCTTTGCCAAGGCATTTAGAATGATTACATGCAGGACAGAGCTGCATTTATTAAGGGCAGGACAAGTGCTTCGGCAGTAAGCACAATTCAAAGTGGCAACAGCTTGGATGAGAGCCTTAGCTGTATGGATGGAGACAGAAAGGCTTCGTGTCAGGAATTATTTGTAGAACAAAACTTGCAAGGCTCAGACATGGCCTGAATAAGGACACAGGGAGAGGTCTGGACCAAAGATGTCCCCCCAGTTGTAGGCATTCGTGAACATTGGCCTAAACAGCAACTGAGGAGCAGCATGATGAAGTGGTCTGGTTTAGCTGAGCTTGAACTGACAGCAAGGCTTATCTGAGCAGGCATCAGAGAGGCGGGCAAGGCTGTGTTTGGAAGGAGGGTCTGCGATTCATCTTGCCCAGTTTTAAGTGTCTACAGTGCAGTCATCAGCATCAGAGCCACTCAGCTGGGCTCCCTTTTTAGATAGGGGAGGGAAACAGGTTTTTCCTGGGTACCATTCATCTGACCCGCTTTAGATAACTCCTATAGGATTAGCTGTAAAGGGAGTCTAGATGGTGTTGCAGGGGGAGACACCTACCCTGTACCCTTTTATTTTTGGTCAGGTTGATCTTACCTTGAGAGACTGATCTGAATAGAGCACTGGATCTTTAAGTTGCTCAGTAGCTGAATTTATGTTTGCAGTTGGGATTACCCAGAGATAAGGCATAGAAGAGAAGGAGGACAAGGACACAGCTTTATACCATCCATGCTGGAGTCTGGTGAGTGAGATAAAGAGGAACCTCCAAAAGCCATGCTCATTGAGTGAGGGAAGGGAAAGGGGAGGGTAGAGCTGCAAAAGACCGAGGGAATAACGTTTCAGGGAGAGAAGCTCAGTTGACTTGTGGCAAGTGCCTGACAGGTGAACGGAGATGTAGGGGAGCTGCCTAAGAGGAGGTCATTCAAGGCTCCCACAAAAGCAGTGCTGACTGAATGCAGGGGCAGAGGCCAGGGGAGGGAGAAGGAGCAGCAGCAGGAGGACTCCAGGCTTTCACTGAGTTTACAAAGCAAAGAGAACTAAGGTGCATGTTTGTATTGGGTTTGCATGGCAAGGTTTTGGTAGTGGAGGGGCTACACAGGTGGCTTCTGTGAGAAGCTGCTAGAAGCTTCCCCTGTGTCCAACAGAGCCAATGCCAGCCGGCTCCAAGACGGACCCGCCACTGGCCAAGGCTGAGCCCCATCAGTGACGGTGGTAGCGCCTCTGTGATAACATATTTAAGAAGCGGGGGGGGGGGGGGAGGGGGGGGGGCGGAACTGCACAATTGCAGCCAGAGAGAGGAGTGAGAATATGTGAGAGAAACAACTCTGCAGACACCAAGGTCAGTGAAGAGGGAGGGAGAGGAGGTGCTCCAGGCGCCAGAGCAGAGATTCCCCTGCAGCCCATGGTGAAGACCATGGTGAGGCAGGCTGTCCTCCTGCAGCCCATGGAGGTTAGTGGTGGAGCAGATATCCACCTGCAGCCCGTGGAGGACCCCACGATGGAGCAGGTGGATGCGCCCAAAGGAGGCTGTGACCCCATTGGAAGCCCGCGCTGGACCAGGCTCCTGGCAGGACCTGTGGACCCATGAAGAGAGGAGCCCACACTGGAGCAGGTTTGCTGGCAGGACTTGTGACCCTGTGGGGGACCCACGCTGGAGCAATCTGTTCCTGAAGGACTGCACCCCGTGGAAAGGACCCACACTGGAGCATTTTCTGAAGAGCTGCAGCCCGTGGGAAGGGCTCACGTTGGAGAAGTTCGTGGAGAACTGTCTCCCGTGGGAGGGACCCCACACTGGAGCAGGGGAACAGTGTGAGGAGTCTTCCCCCTGCGGAGGAAGGAGCAGCAGATACAACGTGATAAACTGACCGCAGCCCCCATTCCCCATCCCCCGGCACCGCTTGGGGGGAGGAGGTAGAGCAAATCGGGAGTGAAGTTAAGCCCGGGAAGAAGGGAGGAGTGGGGGGAAGGTGTTTTAAGATTTAGTTTTTATTTCTCATCATCCTACTCTGATCTGATTGGTAATAAATTAAATTAATTTTCCCCGAGTCGAGCCTGTTTTGCCCATGACGGTAATTGGTGAATGATCTCTCCCTGTCTTTATCTCAACCCATGAGCCTTTCATTGTATTTTCTCTCCCCTGTCCAGCTGAGGGGGGGAGTGATAGAGCAGCTTTGGTGGGCACCTGGCGTCCAGCCAGGGTTAACCCACCACAATGTTGTTTAAAAGAAAGAGAAATGTATAAAAAGTAGTTATCGGGGGCAGGGGAGGTCGGTTCTTTGTAAACAATAGGAGGATTAACAGATGCATTTATTGAAATGATAAAGAGCCAGAGAAGGGTGAGCAATTAAAGAGATAAACTGAGAGTGAGGCAATTAAGGAGACAAGAGAAGGTGGAACCAGGAGCAAGCAGAGGAGGGGACAAAAACAAGGGAGGGAGCTGTGTGTCTGGCACCAGCAAAGAATTGGAGAGAGATAAGTAGAAGTAGATGTGAGACACTGTGGGGGTGTCCAAAGTCAAAACACTGGAAGAAAGCAGTGAGATCCTGTGCAAATAGAGAAGAAGGAAGGAAGGAAGATGCAGTGAAGAGGGGAGATGCTGCAACTGGAATTGTACACAAATTGTATGCAAATTGAAAGTGTTCAGCTAAGCTGGAAAAATCAGGCTGCTTGGCATACAAGATGTCATCAGGTTTCATGCACTTAAGATTGTTGAAAACCTAGCGGACAAGCTAAATTTGAAAGTTAATGATTGCCAAATCTAACTGTTAGGTCTGGGTAAGGAGCAAGTGGACTCACAGCTGCAGCAGCACAGCAGCTCTGAAATGAGGCCTGAGACCTAGGCACTAACTCAGCCGGTCACCGCCTGCTGCTGTACAGCTGCGGGTGCCTGGGCGCCGGGTGCTGATGCGCCCCATGGGGGTACCTGGCCCTGGCGATACCCCCTCCTCAGAGGACTGGGCAGGCTGGAGCACAGCGCTGGGTGCGGAGAAGGGCTCCAGCACCACTGTCTTCCCCACTGAGGCAGACCCTCTCCTCTGGGATAGCTGGGGGAAGAGCCCAAAAGCAGTTTTTGAATTACAGGGAGCCAGAGGTGAGGCTCAGGCTCCCCAGTGGCGTCCTGGGCAGCACAACCTTCCTTCCAAGTCAATAAGTCAATACCTAATTATAGTGAGACTCACTAGCCCAGCCTGCTGCTTTGTGCTGCCCTGGCACTGCAGTGCACCTGTCGCTTCAGTGTAACCAGTCGGCATCCACTTTTGCCTTTGTGTTGCATTCGAGCATCTGTGAATCGCCTCAAAAAGCTGAAATGGAAAGTGATGCATGTTTGATAATTTTTTTTTTAAAATACAGTAGCATCCTCTACAAGCACTTCTTAGTTGGTGCTTACAGTCTGAAATTTTCGGTAAGCTGTACCAAAATTAAGCAAATCCTCAGATGAAGAAAGCCCTGTGTTAAAATGAAGTTCAGACTGTAAGCATATATCAGGGACGTAAAGGTGAAACAAAAAAGAGAATGCTGCAGTGGTGTAATAATTATTTTTAAGCACAGGATTTTTTATAAACACAGGATGCTCAGAGATGTGGTTATAGGTATCCAAATATGTATACATACATACAACAAGGATACAAGTTTAAAAACAAGAATTAAATACTGCCTTTCAGTAATTACATAGGAGGAATCTACTCAGAAAACATATCCCGTGTCTTTAAAGCCAAATATTAAAAATCCTCAGTCACAACAAACAGGAGCTTGGACTGTTTGAGATGTTTTATTGTGAATTGTTTCAACTGAGAATTTTTTTATTTAGTCTGTTTTGTGGTTTTTACAAGGCTAATTTTCATTCAATTTTCTGGATTCAGAATGCGTGGTTATGAGATACTAGCAATTAGTTTTATACATTTTTTACTCTTAAGTAATTTATAAATATTCTCACCTTTTTATTCTACTATATATTTCATTGGGAATAAATATTTTCTATTTTTCCTTTTAAATGTTATTAATTCAATTGTAGGGCATTACTAATATTACACATTAAAAGCATTAATTAGTGCTTTTCAATATCAAAACCAAAGTAATTAGAAAATTAATGAACCAAAAATAGTATAATGGTATCTCTTCTATTCTCCACTAGAGCAGCTATAATTTAATATAAAGGGAGGCACTCCAGAATTTCCCTGAGAAAGAGAAAATTAAATGGTGGTTGGAACTGCAGTTGCTAGAGAGTCATGCAGCCATTAAAAAAGAGAGAGAGAGATAAAGTGTCTGCATTTCAGTTCAAGCAGAAAAAGGGACCTTAGAAGACCTTGAAAACTGCTTTCTTCAGCAGCGCACTGTGTATTGGTTGCATCTTGGTCTCATCTGTCAAAAATGTTACAGCTTGATTGTCAGAGCTACTCCCAGCTGCATTTTATGCATTACAAAGTTATATATTACGAAGTTTTGACTTTGGGGTGGTTTTTTTTTTCCATTGGGGGCAATTGTTTGAAGCCTAGACATCTTCCTCTTGCTGATTTAAAATGTGTCTTTTCTGTCCTTAAATCAGGTTGGGACAGGAAGGTGCTTTCTGGATCTGATCCTCTGTCACCCCTCTGCTGTGCATGGCAATTGAGGAAGTACTGTAGTTAGCAGGTTTGGTGTGAGCTGTGGCACTGAAAAGACCTGTCTTTGCTCTAACACTTAGTTTGCATACATGTGTTCCTAACTGAGCAGCAGAAAGAAGACAAACGCTGTAAGGTCTGGCTTCAGCGAGGTGAGAACCTCTCAGTAATATTAGTAGCTTGACTAATGCCATTCAGGCTTTTAGTTTCATAATTTAGGGACACCATATCATCTACTTAAAATCTACAAAAAGCAGTCACTTAGAAGTGAGGAAATGAAGGATTTCAAATATTTTACGTTGCCCACATAAGCAGTTTTTTGCTCCTCAAGTACATGCATTTCTTCACAATGCAATAACCTTCATGTTAACCCAAAATTAATATTGTTCTGTCAATAGCAAGGCTGAGAAGGAATGCGGATGTACCTTCAAGGGAGATGATTGCTTCTAGAAACAAACTGGTCATAATGACAGGATTTGTCTCACCTAACTTCAGCCATATGAAAGATGAGTATCTAGTGTGCCCAAAAGACTGTTTTTCTTCAGCTATGCTGACTGATCCATAAGTCAGATTTCCCTTGCTTTTCAACCCTGCAGTGCCCTGGACCTTACACCCTCCTGCCTACAGCACCACTGCCAATAAATTAAAGAAGTCATCTGGGCTCCCTCAGTAGCTGGAGGAAAGAGTATGCAGTTCAGGAGACCTTGTTTGTCCCATCGCAGGAGAGGCACCTGGGTGGGTCAGCACGAATGTCCCTCTGGGGTGCCTGGTTATCCCTCTAACATTAGAGGGAACCTAGACAAATTGCAGGGAAGGGTGCTTCATTTTTAGATAGCTACCGATGGCTGGGAGGAATCGCTCTGTTCATCAAGGGTTGGGAAGCTGCTGCTGCTACACCTTGTTTAGTGCTTGGCCAATTAAATCTTAAAGCGAGCTTCTCCCATATGTTGCGCTTGTTAGATGGCTCTAAGACCGTCCAATTATCCATACTGATCATGAAATGAAAGGCAAAATAACTCCCCAGGCACAGGAGTCTCTAATTATGTATTGCCCTTCTTTATAGGGAAATTCACGGCCCACATTTGTTTACCCTTCCTTTTATGTTTCTTTTTAGGTTTTTGCAGGTGAAGGTAGGTGGTTGCTTCAATGTGTCTAAAATGACCAACATATCAAAACAAACTAAGGGTAATCTGTGCTAATGTGAACATACCTTACACCAGTTAATTAAGAGCAGGCAGTTTCTTTCTTTTCAGTTTTTTGTTAGCTGATCACACAAGAAATTCCCAAGTTCTCCAGCAGCGTTTCATTTGCCCACCCTTTTTGGTAACTGATGTCCCTCATTGTGCAACATGAAGGTCACACGATGAAAGTGCCCACCAGTCAACAAAGTGGGATGTTCACATTCCAGTAGTAGCACTTGGTCTGCATTGCACATCTTGAGAAAACTGGGGTTGTACTTGATGGTGTAAACAACAGATACTCCTTTACATAGGAAAGGAATAGAAGTTCCTGCGTAGCATGTGTGCAATGTGGCTGAATTGTACTGTTCGAGCGCAGTGGGTTTTATGCCTACAGTTTTGTTGATACATCTCAATGGTCATTAGTCCAAAATCAAGCTTTTCCCATGAAATAAAAAGGAGAATTTATTCAGACCTGAAGTTGCATTTCTGGTCTCTTACGGCTCTGACAAACCCCCATCTCTTTTCATATTGAAACAAAGGAATAATGAGTTTGTACATTTGGAATAAAAGAAATTAATCCTAAAGAGTAAGGTCTTAAAATCTAACTTTGAAGTACAGTTTCCCCATGATTTCTGGTGCAGAGGGATTTTTTTAACTCCGTTTATGCAGCGCAATAGCAACAGGCAGTGCACTGGAACTGAGAAGTGGGTTGCTATGCTGAGGTGCTGCAAACTAGTCTGTAGATGCTTTCTGAGGTCTAAAATAAAAACACTCCAATAATTAAAAGGCAGGTTGTTTCATTGGCACCAAAATCACTCTGCTGACTACAGTTCATTATCACAGTGCAAATACTGCATGTGTAAGGTGGTTTATACCATGCTCAAATTTGGAGTGCCCTAATTTAACACAACTTGAGCTGGGAAGGGATCAATTTGGCATTGTTGGCATTAGGCATTTTCTTTAGTGGTTATAGTCTCCGCATGTGACCTTAGGTCAAAAGACCAAAAGGTGTAAACTAGAAAACTTGGAGGCAATCAAATCCAAACTTATGTAGCAAAAACCCGAATGCTGGAAAATAAAACCTGAAAAAGGAAAATAAATCAGACTGGCTTCTTTTCATAGGGAATGTGGTCATATATGTTGAAACAACTGTCACATACAGATTTTTAAAAAGCTTGCAGTATCTGGCAGTTCCTCTCTAAGCAGACAAAGCAAATTACAGAAGTTCCTCATGGCCGTGTGCAGGGGAGCGCAGGATATCCGTGTTTCCTCAAACCATCTGCAACAGACTGGCTCTTGAAAATATTTGAGGGAAAGTAATTTCCCTGTGCAGGCAAGGTTTAATGTCAGTATGCCAGTTGTGTGAGAAGCACCGCTGAGTGTGAGCGACTAATACATTTGCCAGCACAGCAACAGCAATGTCTAATTTATGGCTGTGTGAGCCGTCTGAGTAGCTCAGCCCTGCAGCCTTTTATTCTGCCAGATGCTGATCACCTCCTGAGAGGTGCTAAGACACTTCATTTGTCAATGGGTGCTTGGCACCTTGCAGGAAGTGATCAGCACCTTGTTGGGTTTGACCCACGAGTACTGAAGAATAAAGGTTATCCATCCTCTTGCGTACAGAGACAGCTAACACAAAGCCGGTGCCCTTGAAAGAGCCACTGTGACCTCTGGTGTGAGCAATTTAGAGGAGGAGATATCACTCAGTCTGCTGAATCTGCTCATTAGCTGCTGGAACAAAGATTCACTGTGAATAAATAGTCCTTTTAGCTTCTCCTACTCCGCCATTTCAAAGCTAGAAAGTATTTTTCTGGAAGTGGCATAATGGAAATTAACTGAGTGCCACCAGCTTGAGGGTCTCCCTGGGCAGTCTCAGGCATGGGGCAATGCCCAGCTGGGCTCTGAGGGAGGCTGTGGAGGTTAGCCCCCATGCTTCACCCTCCTGCCTGGCTGCCCCCACCTGCATGCATGGGTTGGTTTGTGCTGGGATCATGTCCCTGGCATGGCTGGGGCAGCTCCCAGCACTGGCACTACCTGACCTGCATCAGACTTTGCTTCTTTGCCTGGGGCTCCCAGGAGCTTTCTGGGGACAGGTCTTTTCCCTGCCAGAGAGCCCCAGCTTGTCTGTAGCACCAACTCTGTTGAAACACATCACCTGAGGCGGGGATCAGCTGGATTGTCTCCCCATCTCCACTAGAAATGACACCAGCAGCTTGTACCACACTAATTAAACAAGTCATGCAGCTTTCAGGAACAAAATGGGTGCTGATGTCCTACAAGAAGCATTTAAAATGAGTTTGTTTGCTGACTTGTGTTGCTATTCCTTTGCTGATTATAAGAAAATATTTCTTTTAAGTGAGGAAACAAACAGTTATATTTACTATTTTCTCCCTTATGCTAGCAAACATTTCTGCTGCAGGTTGTATGGCTTTCAGCATCAGCCAGTGGGAAAAACATGGGGTTCCCTGAAAAAATGCTGACAAAGTAATTTATTTTCTTGTTTCTTTGCCCTCTCCCTGCACTCTAAGCCTCAAACAGTGGATGAATCTAGGAATTATTTCAACAGCTCAATAGGGATGCAGGGCAGGGTGCTGCCTCCCTGCCACCAGTGCCTCCAGCAGAGCCAGCTCCTCCTTCTGGGTGCCACCGCATGCAGCACAACTGCATGGGACCAGCCATGCTGCAGCACCGTGGCTGGCACCCTGGTGCCAGGTAACTGCATGGTATTTAACTTCTTCCCGTGGAGGGTTATTTCCATTCAGAATTTCATAGGATTCAGAAAAGGACTGAACATGTAAAGGCTAGCAGGGATTTCCAGAGCAAGGAAAAAAGCCAGTACTTGTGTCCTGTTAGACACATCACCAGTTACGTGATCCCCAACTGGTTGTGAGCAAGTTGTATGATTTCACTTACAATCATTTATATTACAGTATTGTCTAAACCAGCACCAGTCAGTGAGAGGACTCTGGTTGGGGATCTCACTGAAAGCAAGTTTTGCCTGGTTTCACTGTGTGACTTGTCCTGCAGTCCTAGAGGAGATCCCAGATTTCTCTGCAGTCTCCCAGTCACTTCAGTGTGCCCCTGGCTCTGCTGCTGCTGACAAACAGGCTGCTGAGCCCTTCATTTTTTTTGGATGTACCTAGCTAAAAAAACTAAGTTCAACAAGTTTGGTCTAGATGCAGTGGCCGAGATCAGAGTCCTGTTTTATTAGCCTTCATATAAAGACAGGATTATACTCAGCCTGTCTCACAAAGTGCTTGCAACTTGACAAACTGGAAGGGAAACAGCTATAATGAGAAATGCCTTGCCAAAATTCATGCAACAGATCAAATGCTGAGCCAGAAACATTAGCCAGGTATCCCAGTTCCTGCCATCACTTGTTTGAGTAGACCTGCTTCGAACTGGGTAGCAGGTGGATCTGTGTATTTATTCATACCACTGCCTGCTGCCTCTTAAGAAATATGCTCAAAAAATTACACTGCTAAATTGAATATACTTTGGAGGAATTGCTGGCCCCTGGCTGAGCAGCACTTCAGCCAAGGAACAGCTCCAGCAGCAGCTGCTCATTCTGGATGATTAACATCACCTTCCTTGAATTTTGCAAAGCTAACAGCATATGAGGACCTACCGAAGGGCCAGATGGCACCATTGACTTCTAGTCCACATTCACCCTTGATTTCAACAGAGAATTCTACCTAAAAATAATCGCTGTGACTTGGCCCTGGCTTTGGAGAATAAAGATGCATAGATTTTTCAAGCTATAAGAGGCTAATTCAGTATTCTAATCCCTCTTTCTGCATGAGAACAAATCACTGGATTTTACCTAGGCATTTCCGCATCAAGATCGTGACTTTTGGTTGAATGACAAATTATACTGCTATGGTATGCATGCTAGCTGAGCATGAGCACCTCTCACTTCAGCTGGAATTAAACTGTGGGAGTCCTCCTCACCAGCCCCCTGCCCTTCTGAGTGAATGTGGTTTGTCCCAAAGTATCACAAATTATTTTAGCTCCTTGCATATGTGATAGATTCTAGCTGCTCTGCACCTTCCACTTTATTAATCAAAATCAGCTCCCTGTGAAGGAGGATTAGGTCTAGAATTTGCTTTTGACTGTATTGCCCATTAGGTCTGCCAGAAAAAATGTACCGCTGTAACTCAAGAAACATAACCCTGGAAACTGATACACTGGATCCCTGGCATGCACTTAGAATTATGTACTTAAGAGTTCTGTTGTGGTTAACCCGCTGCATTTTTAATAAGGGAATTCAAAGTCCTTAATACTAGTCTATCTCTTTTAAGACTATTTTGCAGTGAGCTGATCCAAATTGTGTCACCTCAGCCTGAAGCCTTTTTGGACAGTACCAGGATGTAGTGCAATGTACCGGTGAGAGACAGAGGGACAAAAGTAAGATCCTCAGAATCAAAAGGAGAGAAACAAAGAACCGAACTGTGGAGGTTACATACGTTGTTAAAACCCCACAGCCAACTGAGGGAAATCAGGGGTGATGCTGAAGATGGTAAGTGAGCAGCTTGGCTGCAAAAAAAGAAGAAAAATCAGAACTCAGGGGTTGCCTGTACTGAGAAGGTGATTTTTTTTCTGTGATACATAGTAATAGGGATTGGGTTTGCTCAGCAAAGGTTTAGCTGCCCTGTAGGGCTGGCGCTATATGGGTTGCTGGTTGCTGTACTACCCAGGCTGCCTTGACAGAGCTTCCCCTGAGAAAACTGTTCTTGTGGCCACAACACTGAACAATTATAAGAAAAAGCTGTGTGCACCACCAAAATGATGGTGTTTCCATCTACTTCATCAGCTCAGGTAAGGAGATGTCATATTTCTGAACCAGGCAGAGCTTGCAAGTGTCTGCCAGCAGCAGAGAGCAGAGCAGGTGAGCAGCCACGCGCAGGGGAGCCCCACTGTGCCAATTAATTGTCACAAGGCAGGCATTTTCTCATGGCTCAATGTAGGACAAATAAATAAAGTTTCTATCAAGAAAGCGACTTGCTGCCAAGAGGGAGAAGCAGTGCAGTTGTTGATACAGCAACAGAAAAGGACTTGTAGGAAATCTGAGGCAGCATCCCGACGAGTGACAAGCGGTGATAATTTCTTCTGCTGCTGCCCTTCTTCCCAGGTTAATGAAAGGGATAGGTGTGGTTTCAAGGCCATTACATCTTCATGTGGCCAGATTATTCTTTTTACTTATTTGGGTGCCAACCATGGGAAACAAGTTCAATTCATTGCACAACTTTTACCATTTTGGGGGTTTTTCTGTTTGGTCTGTTATAAAATTCTGTATGGGATGAGCATCAATAGGGCAAAAATTAAACTTGTCAGAGGCAACAGCTGTTATACTTGTGCTTGAAGAGGAAGAAAGAAAGTCTTTTTGTGATGACTGCCAACAACTTCTTCATGCTTTTTGGATAAGAGTGAAACAACAGCTGGTACAGACATGTGTTCCTCTCCCTCCCCACCTTGCATTATTAGCAACTGTTAGTGCAAGTCAAAATAATAGTCATTTACTGGTAATAAGTAATTTTATCCGAAAATGGTTAATTCCCTACATGTGTGAACAGGTTTTCACATGGAAAGATACAAATTAGTCATGGTAATTTTATTGAAGTAAATGGGGTTTTAGGCTGTTTGGACTGAAACTTGTGCAGCATCTGATGTTTATGGCTATAGCAATAAAACAATCATGGTATTTTCATCAAATCATTTGAATGAGAGGTTAGAAACTTGTAATGCTCTGTCTGAGAAATTAGTAACATGACAACACTCTGCATTAAGCCATTACAGCATTGCAGTTGGTAGGAAGTGAGACTGTCGACATATCCTCAGACTGAGGGACAAAAACATCACCAAAACACACTTTGCTGCGATTGAAAAATCCTTCTGGTGAAGAGAAATAAAAGACAATACCAAATGGTTTCAAACCCAGCATCAAGAGCAGGTCACACGCAGCGCTTGGCCCGACTCAGGCAACGTGCTATTGATGAGCTGCTCCTCCAGCCACCTGCCTTCTTCACTCCTTGCTCCTCAGAGAGGAACAGGCCCAAAACACCTTTGCTTTCGCCATTTCCACTCAGGGTGATCTATCATTGCTTCTGTTACCTTCCTCAACTCAAGGAAGAAGGGGGGGAAATAAATCCGTGTCCTATCTTGGGTGCATTTTTTTTTTTTCCAGGGGAAGGAGTCTGCTTTACTCTTTGAGCTCTTCTGAATATGTTTCTTAGCCCTTCCTGCCATTTCCCATGACAGCAGCCGGGCAACACGTTTTCATACAGAAGGACTGTCTCCAGCAGGATGGGGAGGGCATTGCATCCACTTCAGGAGAGTGAGCGTGCACCTGGCTCTCACAACAGCTTACCTGTGACAGCTCTGGCTGGAGCCTCGTACCAAGAGCTGCTTCTTGCAAGGATCAGCTGCTAAAGCTGAGCAGTTCTCCAGGCTAGACGAAGCCTCCACAGGAGGTCCTTCCAAGTCCCACAGAGATCCCTTGAGCAGGTGTCATGGGTGGTCACCATGGTGCATTAATGAACCACAGGACTATGATGAGTCCCCAGTGCGATACAGACATGAAACAAGGTAAAGATAGTTGTTGGATGTGTCAGGCCAGGCATTTGCAGTAGGCTTTGGTGCTTTTGCATAAAGGCAGAGGTTGGGCCCTTGCCTGCAATCCCGTGACTAAGCCTGGTCACTCGTGTTCAGGGAAGATTAAATCAGATGGAAGCAGGTGAATATTTGGGACATTTTTTGGCAGAGAATGTGCTAAAAGGTGCCAAGAAGAAGTCACTGCATCCTTTGCCGGGGTTGCTAGTGAGGAGGGAGCTGGAGCCTCTCCAGCACCACCACTGCCTGAGTCGACCACACCAGCCCTGTGATATAAGGCTGCAGCGGGCCTGTGAGCCAGCTCCACCTCTGAGTCATCGCCCGGTCTCCAGCATGGCCGTGAGTCATCCCTCCTTGGCTGTTCCTCCTCTCAGAGTTCCGTCATGGCAGAAAACCCCAAACAAAAGTGTGTTGGGTAGAGGAAGCGTGGTGCTCTCGTCAGAAACTGTCACACGCTCGCTACCCTCCTGGGGGATGACCAGGCAGACCCGCTGCTGTGGTTAAGATCTTTCCCTCTCTGTAACATACTAATTGCCCAGGGCATCTGGCATAATCAAAACCATCCCTTTAATTTACTCAAATTCCAGTTTACACAGTTCCCAGTCGCTGCTTCACCCAGGGGAGCAGGGATGGCTGGGGCTGGCGAAGAGCTCGTCATGTCCTCTGCGCAGCAGCAGCGACAGAGTCAGTAGACCTTAGACAAGATGTGCTCACAGCTAGAAAAACTGAGGAAACATGGTGCTATGGCACCGACTGCCCCAAAAAGCCAGGGCTTGGCCAGAAGGTGTGGATTGGTTTCACTGAATATTGGTTGCAAATTAATGATAACTATTAGTTAGATATAACCAGATGATGTCTGGATTACAAGAACAGAAGAAATTTAGCCAATGGGTAAGTTTGGGGCAGCATCAGAACCCACCTTATCTTATCAAGGAAGCCCAATTAGTAAACTTTTTCTTGGTAGCCTTTCTAGCCAGGAGTCAATCATCCAGTCTGGGATAAGTCAGAGAGAGACTGGGTCTAAACAGAGCCCTGGCCAACAGAGAGTCCCAGGGCAGCATCGACCACTAGCGTCATCCCACTTCAGGGAACATAACACCATGCTCAGAGCAAGGATGATGCCCTGAACACACAGAGCTGTCCACTGCTACCCATCCAAGCTGATGTTAAAGGTGCTCCTTCATCCTTAGCCTGAAGAGCTAATTCTGGGGGTGACTTCTCTGGGCAGGGAGCACTGGCCCTACCATTGCCTTCACGCCATCCTGAACTCCCTCCTCAAAGTCCCCAGTCACGCACATGTAGCTTTCCTGTTTCTTACTGTCATTGAACCTTATATGGAGCTCCTCGTCTGACCTGGGCTGACCTCCCAAGCAAGCCGATCCTGCCATGGACCCCCTGCCCTAGTCCAGGAGCTGACCCTTTTGTCCCTCCCAGGGGGTACAAGGAAGTTGCCCCTGTGTTTGCCTCCTCTATGACCTGCCGAAGGGTGGAAATTAAGCTCTCTTCTGGTCTCTTCCAACTTCATTTGCTTTTAGAGCAGGAAACTCCGTTAGTTTTCTTTCCTCCACGGGCTTATATTCGCATGCTGAGATTGTAGGCTGCACGCTGGATAGGTGCATAACAGAAGTATGCAGGGTACAGGCTTGCATCTCCCAGGGTGGCAAAATCCCAGCTTCAGCATCCCAGAGAGCCTGAAGCTCAAATCCTCCAAATGGAGGGCAAATGCTGAGATCCATTTTAAAGGCAGCAGAGGAAAAGCCCAAGAGGGGTGGCAAGAGATGGCAGGGCATCAACCCCACAGAGCCAAGCCACAGCTCAGGGACTGCCAGCTCAGGTGGGGTCTGAAGGGTGATGCTGGACTTGCTGACACAGACCCAAACAACACACCACACATTTCAGAAGACTTCAGAAACCTTGAAGGGGATTGAAGGAGAGGAAACTCTTCACGGAGGTTGTTCTTGGCACATGAACAAGAGAAAACCAATGCAAACCGTAAGTTAATCAAATGGGATCAAATGGCGCAAGGTTTTGCCATCATGGGATGCTGTGTGGATTGGCCTCCACCCTGCCAGAAGGGCAGATACTCTCAGCTGGGCTGCAGGAGTGGCAGTCTCTACTTGAGCTGGTGGCTAAACCAGATTGGAAAGCGTTACTCTGATAACAAAAAGAAGGGAAAGGCATAGGGGTACAAACTCAATCTATTCTACTCCCCCTTGTAGGTAATGCACTGAGAGCCCAAGACCTAGGCAGAGAAGAAATTCTGAAAATATCTGTGAAACAGCATCTCAGTCAGAAACGGGGGGAAATGGCAATATTGCTTTATGAAAAGAAACTTGCCTGAGTTGCTATGGCTAACACATGGCTGGATGCTGGGTAGGAACAGTGCTGAAAATCACTGGCTACAGGCCACTAATACATGTGAACAGAGAAAACGTGGGTGAAACCAGAGCCTTGCTGAAGTCAGGAAGAATTTCGCCATTTGACGTACTGCGAAGTGTCAGTTGCCAAGCCTGAGTTCAGCCAATGTTATTAGCACAGCTCCAGGACATCCATCTCAGTTTTGGGACAGTCACCACGTTTTGCTGTTTATGACTTTGTCTACAGATATACTAATAACCACTTGGGCTCGGGCTCTAGCTTGCTGGCTGTGAAGCCAAAGCTGTATCACATGTAAGAGGACTGCCTGACATAGCTCAGTTAACACCCCCAGAAACATTTCTCAGTGTGCAAGGCTGCCAGGACACGTGAGGGTAAGGTTTCACCCCGCTGCACAGAAGGCAGGATTACTACGTTCAGTGCTGAAATACACATTTTCCTATTTACTACCAGAGTGCCAGTTCTAAATTCTCAGCAGAGGGAAAAGGGGATTTAGACCAGGCGGCTCCATTGATGCAAACGTATTTTAATTCCTCCAGATCAGCTTTTTATCCCAAGAGTTATGTTTGCTGATATTTTAAAATTGTCTGTAGGCCTGCCGGAGCCAGCTTCCCACATCTCTAGAAATCCACCGTGAATGACATTTTCTTGGTTTCCTCCACTTGAATGCCTTCCAAGTTTGTGATTGGTGAAAGGACAGGTTTTCTGTTCCTGTGGAGAACTGAAACACAGATTTTCTGGTCAAATGGCAGAGATACTATTTTGGCAGAGGCAGATTTCCAAATCACTTGCAAGCTGCTCTCTTGCCGGGGAGATGGGAGTCATTTCAGGAGTTTCCATCACAGAAGACAGATTCACTCAGGGCTGCGCGTGTGTACCTGGCCATGCTGGGCGAGGAGGGCTTTGCTCTGGTGTAACATCTCAAGCTGTAGCAGTCCCCTATTAGGGAGGACGAGGATGAGGAAGATGAGGATGAGGATGTGGATGTGGATGAGGAGGAGTCAAGGTCAGGTTGGATGGGGCTCTGAGCAACCTGATCTAGTTGAAGATGTCCCTGCCCATAGCAGGGGCATTGGACTAGACGACCTTTAGAGGTCCCTTCCAACCCAAACTATTCTGTGATTCTATGATTCTATGACTCTCCCGGGGTTACCGGAGAGCTGAGTTCCCCTTCACAGGTGTGATACCCAGTGTCCTGTGGGCAGGGGGAGTCCGTGGCCAGCTCCCAAGGTGGGCACAGCATGGGGGCACAAAGGGCTCATGGAGCTGCTCCCCCTCTCATCACTTGGCTGGGCAGGGGAAACCCACTCCACCCAGACTCAGTTCAGGCCCAAGCAAGGCTGCTGTGAACCCATTAAAATGAACCCCTCAGCAGCCTCCTCATCTTTTACCACACAGCGTAAAAATGCAATACATCCCCATAGAGCGAAGGGCCTTTCCTCGTGGCAGCAACATGTCAGGGTGAAAAAAATTCAGCCCAAACAGACGTGATGTGTTTGGTATGGTAGGGAAGTGTGGCCGTGACAATAATATGTGTAATCTCACATGGCAGACTTGGGAAAAGTAGGCAAGTAGACTGGAAAGCAACCTGGCAGGCGCCTGTGATGCTGGAGCTGATATGAGAAGCGTTCAAATAGGATAACTCAGGTTCTGGGAATGACACTGCAGGTCAGAGGGCCCAAACACAGCTGTCTCCTGCCTGGCCATAAACAATGCATATGCCATTAATGGATGGATGTGGGCTCGCTGGGGTGTACTTTTAGCATCCCTGTCTCCTATGTGGTATTGTAGGCTTCCAGCTTGGGTGTTGTGAATCACTGCCTGGAGGAGCTAATGTCTCCACTGTCTCTGCTGGGGGGGTAGAAGCTGAAAGGCATGGTGGTGGGATTATTCCAAACATCGCATCAGTTAAGCTCAGTCTGTTCTCTTCTGAATATGCAAAGGAACTAACTTAATGAACTTCTGAAAACTGGGTCTTTTTCTTTTACCTTTTAGACTTATAGCACTAAAGACAGGTTCATTGGAAAGGCACTTGTAACTTGTGGTAACATAAACCAGAACCAGACCTGAATGTCTTCCTTTACTTTTCCAGGTGTTACTATTAGGCACTTTTTGATGTCTGCCCACTGACTTTGCTCCCACAGAGATCAAACTTGCTACCTCTGTTTGTAGTGAATAATGGCATATGCTTGAGCAGCTCAGTGGCCATCAATGCCTTTACTCACAGAGTGTGGTACTACTCATGAGGAACCGGCAGGCCCTGGCCCTGAATTAGTATCAGATGTTTGTGTTTCCTAGATCACATTACCCATGCAGGGACAGCAGTGCTTGGGTTTGAGAGGAGACGTCTTTAGAAAAGCCTGCTCTGAGAAATTAGATTGGTTCAGGAGGACCCCAGAGGTGGCAGAAGTGAGGATGTGAGGTTTCCAGGACTACGCTTGGATTTAAATGAGACCCTGTGGTGATTTGCATTAAAAAGGATTTTGTTAATTTGACGAGTGACTCAAATACAAGCAGGCAATCCCTCTGCTGACAGCAAATGATCCTAAGATTCAATGGGTAACATGTACTAGCCTTTTTCTGTGATGAAATGTCACAGAAATATCTTCTTAAGATGTATTTCAGTGCATTTGGATACCTTATATGTCTTTAGAATATTTTGCAATATTATAATAACTCCGTCTCCCAAGAATATGCAACAGGCTGTATCTTATTTGTGTTGTATCGGTATCTACAGGCCTCAGCTGAGTTTGGGACTGCTTTGCCAAGTACTATGAAAACAAATCCTGGCCTTCAAGACCATTTCCAGACACAAGCAACCCCAAAAGTGGTGATTAACTTGCTGAAGTTCATCAGTCAATCAGTGACACCATCAAGAGTACAAAACAGATATTCTTGAGCCCAAGCCATTAGAGCACTCTACCTACCTAGGGAGAGTTCCTCGGTATTTGTGGTTCCAGGACACACTGTGGTTTGGTATTTCTGCAGAAACATTCAGAGCTTCTGGCCAAGAATGAGAGGCTTCATGTTCCAGGAGAGTCCAGGAGCAGGACTGCAGCTCCCAGATGAGAGCTTTTCCTAAAGACAGTCACTCAAGGGCCAAAATTGGGGTTTTTTTTCCTTTTGTGTAAATATATTATGTAAATTATGTACTTTAAAACAATAGCTACAAATGCCCTACGTTGCCTGGAGCCGGTTTTCTATTGTCTTGAGTGACCTCTCATCTGAAGCATGGACTAAAGCCAGGCGAAGGCTGAAGTGTGTGTGGCACATAGAGATGGGAATGAGGGCTGGCAAGTGCCATTGTTCTCTTTGCCTCCCAGTGAACAGCGTTAAATTCTGTTTGTGGTTGTCAGAAGAGATTAGATATCTAAATTCTGGTATCAATAAGTGGTCTGTCTGATCACTTAAGTGCAGAAAAAGTGTTTCACAGAAGAAACTGTCAGATGCATGATTAAGCCGTTTGTGTATTACCACAGCAGTATAGTGCGTGTTTACGGAAAGTCAGCTTTTGAAAAAAACACTTGAACAATACAAAAATAATTAAATTAATAAGAGTCCTGGGGATAAAGGATTCATTTTCCCAGCAGGCTGCCAGCCAGGATGAAGGCTGGTTTATCAGCTCCACATAAGAGAGGTCTTTCTCTCAGAGCAGCAACACTCAGAGCTGTCCTGAGGACAGCCCTCTCCAGGGGAACAGCACCCAAACATAAATGTTTCTCAAAGATAAATGAAAACTAAAATGTGAATGATGGGAGGAAACCAAACAAAAAAACAGTATTGCAAAAGGGGGAGAAAAGGAATGAGCTATTATTGAGCTATTATTTTAAATGCTTGCCAGTGGAGGACACTTCTGTTAGCTTTTGGTGGAACAAAAGGACATTGCAAAAAAAGCCAGAAAAGTGCTGCTTTTCAAAGCGCTTTACAGTCAGCTCTGAAATCATATGTGTACATAGCCTCCAGAGGCTTGAGCAGAGGGATATGAAAATGTCCACTGTGTTTTTTCTCCCAGAGACAAGGGGAATATATATTTCCTTATAAAAATAAGGGATGATAAAAGAAATTTCTCAGGAGCATTGTGGCCCCAGGTGTGCTGCCCTGGGGCATTCCCGTGCACAGTGGGGCAGGCTGATGTCCCTGCAGGGAGGGCAGCAGCCACCAGCCCCATGGGGGAGCTTGACATGGGGGGAGCCTGTGTCTCCTTTCCATCACAATTAACTGCAGTCGTTGCTTGTAGGGGGTTTAAAGTGCACGTGTGTCACTCCTGCTCTCCAAAAATGCCATGGGAGGGCGCAAAAGGAAGATGAGCTCCTTTCCTGCCTGCAGCCCTTTTCCATGCCACATGTCCAAGGCCCATGACAGAGAGGATGGAGTTGCTCCTGCAAGGCATCCAGCACCTCGAGGCACCCTGTGCTCGGCCGGTGCAGGGATACCAGGCTGTGAGGCTCCTCAGCCTGCAGGCAGGCCATCTCCCACCTTAGGCCAGCGCCAGTTCTCCCACTCTGATCCCCAGCTCCTTGCAGTGGATATCCGGGCCTGGGACCGACAGTGGTAATAACGGTCCATCTGGTGCAAATATTAAGCAAGACAAAATAAATGCCTGTTCTGACAGGAGGGATAGTAGGAGGCACAGAGAAGTCTGCACAAGCCCTGTTCTGGTCCAAAGGGTGAGGCAGAGCTCGGTCCCTGCTCTCCCCCTGGCTCAGAAGTAGATGGAGGACACAGCAGCTAGGAACACTGGCACCCATGGGCTATTTGCTCTCTCATCACTTGCGAGACTTTGGGGGGGAAAAAGCGCAAGGAGGAATCATCGAGGAGGAGCTGCTGAGGCAGGGAGCTCTGGAAAACATGGCCGCTGCTCACACAGCATCTGCTCCCTGGGGAAGAGGCCATTTCCTCCCACCTGGCATCCTCGTCGCCTCCAGCCTTTCTATCCCTGAATTCACACCCAGCAACCCCCTTCCCAGTGTGTTTCCACATGGAGGATTTAAATAAGAAAATAAAAGGAAAATACATTTGTGGTGCTGATGTGAAACTCACGGCCTGTGCAACAACAATTCTGCTTGTGCCTTATTTCGTCCCTTCCTTACCTTTGCCTACACATGGCAAAGGGTCCAGCTCTCCTGTGCGCTGTACAGGGACTAGCACAAGGGGACCCAGCCTCAGCTGGCTGCTATGCTCTACAGTAATGAAGACAATTAATAATACAAGCAAAGAAGGGAGGGTTTGCCCAGAAGGAGGAAGCCGGCCTGAGCAGGACTTGGTAAGCAACATCACAGAGACTTGTTTCTGCAAACAGTGAGTCATAGGCTAGCACAGCTCTGTGTTTTACATAAATTTTATTGTGTTTTGGAGAATATTGTGTACAGTCAATCAGGTTACTCCAGCAGCAGGTAGTATGTTTAGTATGTACGGTCTGGTCTTTTTCTTTCCAGCTACTCAGCATAATTCCTAGCAGGATTTTATGCTCTAAAGGGTAACTAAAACTATCAGCATCCATGGGGACGTCTCTTCCTATTGGGGTTAATGTCATTTTTGGGAAAATTCCTAACTATATTCTGAAATTAAGAAGAGACATCCTGTGTTTTTGTAAAAATTCAATAATATCTCTGTATCGTTTCCTAATATGGGTATCTGAAAATGTTCTCTGTAGACAAAATGTACTGCCAGTGTTGGAGAACATTTTCTTCAACACAGAGCTTTTTATTTGTTGTAATTTTTGTCATACATCACCATCTCAAGTCTTTTTATGAATAACAATTGAGTGGTTTTGAGTGGACAAATTTTTATTCTGAAAAGAGCTCTGGATTTGCAAGAGAAAAAAAATCCTAATGGAGCTGCACTTGCTTTAACGAAGTACATTTAAAAAAAACCCTGATGGCTGAAGAGTAATCATCTGACAGCGAGGAGAGTATTGCTTAAGGAAGGAACACAGACATTGTGCTTGTGAGTGCCAGCTTAAGATACTTCCATCTCCATGTACTTTGCATCACCTCTGTGCCATGGCACACTGCTCCCAGCCTTGTGCCAGCACAAGTATACTCTTGTTGCATTATGGTTCTGGGAGCTAAGCTGGCTTTTAAACAAAAAATAATGGGCTGAGTTATTTTCCTGGCAAGGGAGACCCCTAGTCGGGTTTAAAGTGTGGCAACACCTAGGGCAGTGCCGGCTGAGCGAGGGCACGTGTACTACAGCATGGAAGAAGCAGCTGCAGAAGTGCTATAAATTGGAGTGGCTGCTGAAGATTTTCTCTCAAGTCACAGGCTTACTTTCTACTTTTCTGCACCAGTTTTTAGCCAAAGCTTTTTCTCTGATGTCAGTGCAGTTATATACCCATTTTCCATAGGTAGAACTCCACTGACAAGCAAACATGTTGTTTGGGGAGTCCCTTTGCCCACAACTATCTGCAATTTCCCCTGTAATTAAAAACAAGAACTTCAGTTCCAAATTGCCTTCTTGTCTGTTACAACCACAGGTTATCATTTGTACAATTAATTATAGGCAGACCTAACATTAAAACTAGGAATTGAAAAAAGCCCTATAAAACCAGAACACAGTCCATATTTCAATCATTAAAAAACAAAAGGAATCAAGGCTTTCCTTGATTTTGGATAGTCCGTAAATGTCTTGAGATAGTACCTGAAAGAAAATAAGCAAGAGAGTGAACCTGCATACATACAAGGAAACTGCACAGTTTCAATACAGCTCAGCTGAGGAACCATAAAACTCCTCCAGACTGCCTTGCTTTGTAACCTCTGTGTATGACTCTGCAGAAGAGCGTTCCAAAACTATTTACACCGGGTTATTTAATTAAGTGAAAGCTGATAATACTGTTAAGGTTCTAAGAGACCTAACGTAGAAACTTTAGGAATTCAGAGCAGGGGACCATATCTACTCAAAAGGACTGCAGAGGCTGCAAGGGAACCCTTAGGAAAGGTTGACATTTACAAGGCTCAGTAAAAAGAGGCTTTAACATGGCGGAAGCAGTGATGTAACTCATGTTGGATTAAATGACTGTCAGGCCCACTTGACTCAACAGGGGCCCCAGCTGACTGCCTTACTTTCACCCAGTCCCAAATAAGCTGACACTTCTTGTACATAGTATTAAATTTCACTTTTGTCTTGAATCCTGGCCCTGCTCCTCTGCCCCTCCCTGGCATTTTGCAAACTGGACTCCAAGAGCAAGCAGCAGCATACGGCAAGAAACAGTTTGATACCTGTGATGGTGATAAGCACGTGGCCCGATGCAGCAAAGAGTAAAAAAGGCAAAGGCAAAGGCTGGTAGGGACCAGGTTGCTATGGCAAAACCAAACCATTCCACAATTTCTCCAAAGTAGTTGGCTCCAGAAACATAGGTGAACAGTCCCCCTGCATCAACAGACAGAATATGTTATTTTTATAGTCATCTCATGCACATGGAAAGTTCTTTCCCATAAAGTCAGCAGCAGAATACGCTACCTTTCTTATTCAGAGCCCATAACAGCAACCTAAACCCACTGCCCTGAAGCCAGTGGAGCCATGCCAAAGGAGGATCTTGTACAAGACTCTTGTACGAGTACAAGAATCAAAGGCGATTCTAACCCAGAGGCTTCCAGCACTTTCACAATCATTTATTTTCATTTGGAAAAGGACTTAAGAAAGCCCATTATTAGATTTAAATTAAAGTTATTAACATTAGTCAATTCTCTTCAGGCCCTAAAAAATATTTTGCAACTCCACTACCTTTGGGGAATGCAAAATCTGGATCTCAGTTTTGCATCTTAGCTAATCACAACATCTACAAGAGGCAGGTAAGTATTGGAGGTGAGAAACTCTGGGGGAGAGATATTACCATCCGTAACAAGGCAGCAGAAGGCATCAATACCAAAACCAGGAAACTCCTGGATCCCCATCCATATTGCTCCACAGAGCTAGACATTTCCTGGCTCGCCACTCTGGCCCACAGTCACCCTTCCTCACCAAGCCCCAGCTTGAAGGAGACGGAAAGGAAATTCTGCACCTTGCATCCTTGGTGTTACTTTTTTCCCCTAAAGTTTACACTTTGAATCTCCTTTTTGCCATGTAAGAAGTCCATTACGTCTTCTTCCTGGGCATGGAGAAGAATATTTCCTTCTTTGCAGCTGCCTTTTACAAGGCTAAAATCCTCTTCCTATGTCCCACTTCAATCTTCTCTAAATTACCCAGCCCATTTCCTAAAACCTTTCCTCACAGCTCATGTTTTCCAGATACTCTTGTTGCTTCTCGTGGACTGTCTGCAGCCAGCTCACGCTGGTCCCTGCAGCTCAGAGGGGCACCTGAACCGAGTACCTGTGTGATACTGGCATCTCTGCTTTTATTGTCGCTTTGCTGTGAATTCAGTCAGAAAACATTATCTATGCTGCTGCCCTACTTTCTCCAAGGAGGTAGGGGATAAGAATATACCTTGAGGAATCTTGTAAGTGACTTCCCCGGGTTTCCTCAGCTGGCGCAGGAGGAGATCACTGTGAATGTTGATTCCCATTCCCAGCAGAAATAAGAGGAGGCCTAAGAAACAAACACGAAATGGATTAGAAAGACAGCTCTGCCTAGTTATCCCTACTCAAGCACATATGTGAGGTTTATCTTTGGAGCAGGCAAATAGGAGACCTAATGTGAGGTGGGTGGATTCTTTTTCAAGTCAAAAGATGCGCTGCTACTGAGAAGGCTACTGAACAGGAGAAGCATAGGTGACTGGTGACAAATAACCTTATATCTCTGTGTCAGTTGTGGGATCACAGCCCTCTGGGATCACCTGCATTGGATAGCTTCAGTGTGGAGGGCAACTCTGGACAGAACAATGACCATCCTGAGCACACTGTTTTGTTAGTGAGACCAGAGCACTTTCAGCTGGTGTGAGAAAAAGCTGAACTTCCCAGCTTGCCATAGTCACCATTTATTGAACATCAAGGGGGGGGCACAAAATACCCAGCTGATACTGCTGGCTGATGGCAGCCAGCCACAGCTGTGGACATTACTGCAGAGTAACCACTGAGCTGTAGGCAAGTACCATTACTCTCATTTTACAGCTGAGGAAAGAGGAGCAGAGAGAACACAAACTTATCCAGCACATCACCGGAGCCGGGAAGGGAACCTACATCTCAGCGCAGTTCAGTCCACTGCCAGTGAGGCTGCTTGGACAGAGCTATGGGCATGCACATGGAGCAGTTACTTGCTGAAGGATGCTGACAGCTTCTGGCCAGAGTGATTCATTGACCATACTCCATTTAGCTAAAAACTAGAGGCATTTGATTGAGAAATTCTGCAGGTGACATGCCCTACAGTTCATGGCACATTAGACACTGAGAAAACCACCTCTGACAATGGTTGGGAAGCAAGGAAAGAAATAGAGGTGGTGTGTGCTACGAAGTATAGAAAAAAGACTAAGTGCTCATAAAACCTCAACACTTCCAGTAGCAACAGAAAATTGATAAGAGTCTGTAGAGCAAGAATATATTGTTTGTTTTTTATTTAATATTTCAAGTACTGCTAATGCTGATTTCCTTTTTTTATTTCATTAAATATATATTTTATTTATCATGCAAATTATGTGATGTGGTGTTTTCTTTGTTGGGTATGGGAACTCTTACTAAACAATGTCCAGGATTTTTAATATGTGATGCTGTCTGAAAAGACTGAACTTGCATCCACAGTCTGAAACAGGGTACAGAAAGTACCTTGGTTATTTTGTACTTGTCATATCCAAAACATTTCCTCAGACCTCCATGTTAATCTTAATTTCTATGTGTGCATTTAAAAAACATCTTCTGTGGAGCACCAAATGTGTAATGCCACCTAGCTGCTCTTGCTCAGTTATCCTCTCAGGGATTTTACAGGGTGAAATTCAGCTAGGCTATTAAGTTACGGAATATAAAGGAACCATATTAACATACAACCAGACTGTGCGTGATCTCTAATCTTCCCATGTGCCTTAGACGAGAAAAAAGAGCCCTTTGTCTCTAAAGCCTCATTTATGCTGGGGTTTTGCCCTTCTTTTCTCTCTCAGTTGGAATAGCTGCATCAAGCGCAAAGCTCCCTGGTGGGGAAGAGAAAGCCGCAGTTTGTGCTTGCACATGGCCACTGCTGGGTGGACACTTCGGGGTGAGCAAGGGCACATCCCCGTTCAGCTGAGGCCTGAGATTGCACCTCCACAGCCTGTAGCAGCGGGAGGCTCTGGAGTGGTGTCTGTAAAACAAGGCTGGTGATTTGAGACTAACACATAACATCGTACGCCTTCAAAGGTGGCTGCCTAGCAGAAAAAAGAAAATGTCACTGCATATTTATTTGTTTTATCTGGGCCAGCAGGCAGGTTTTATGCTGATTTCCATCACAACTGATTTGACTTACATGTTCAGTGAAGATTAGGACATAATTCAAAATGCTTACAAATTGCTCGGAGATTAGATCTTGGGAATCCTGCAGCTGTAATTACCTGATGTAAATCTGATGTCGGTGCACCAATCGTTTGGATATTCAGCACAGTAAATCAGGTAATACCCCTGGAGGAAGCCATTATAGATACAGAATAACGTGCCAAAGAAAAGCAATTGCAGTGGGAAAGGTCTGCCTCTAGTGAAGAAGGGGTAAATAAATGTCCTAAGGTAAATAAGAAAACAAAGTCAGCACATTACTCATGATAACATTGTATTTGCAATTTCTCTGCTGTAGGAAAAAAAAACTTTAACAAAACACAAAATATAAAAAAGGTCAATAAAGATAAAAAAATGGAAAACAACTGCAACAAAATAAGATCAGGAGCTAATGGGAACAAGAAATACTGCAGATACCCACATTTTTCTGGTCCTTCAGGACTGCACCAAGGTGCGAAGCTAGAAATCTCATCCAGATTCACTGCTGCCTCGGGAATGTCTCTCTGCCTTCCTTCTCCCTTGTAGGTAAAATGAGGAACTCGTGCCCACAGACAGCATTTTCGTTTTAAGACCTTGCTGTAATGCTGCAGAGGGCCGAGCAAAGGATGCTGTGGAGGCACATGGGCACACTGATGTTCAAACCAAAGTAGTGAGGGGCAGTACCAATTGCAATATTGATTCCCCAGATGAGCGTTACTATGCCACAAGCACTGTGGAGGAGCTTTGTTATGGAGAAGACATTCCTGATCCCACTACGAGGACCGATCCCTGAGGGCTTTAGCCCATGGTGGCAGGTGGAGTTGAAGGCAGTGTCAAGACCCCTCTGGCTCTCTCACCCCCTGCAGTATATAGCCTAAGCTGTAATCCCCTTTCCCAGCCTCTCCCACTCCACTCAGAGACCTCCGCTCATCTCCAACACACAGCAGCTCTGTCCTGCTCTGCTCGGACACTTCAACGCAGAGGCAGAGCAATGTTGTTGGCTGCTTGGGGGACCTGCTTTGCCTCCAGCCCCTGCCTCTCCTTCATGCTTTCAAACTTTTCTTTACAATAAGAAGAGCTAAAACCCTAAGTTTAATATGCTAAACACCAAGATTTCAATGCAGCTCCAGCACCTCGGGCTTCCTTAGACAAAAGCTGTGCTAACACTAGCATTAACATGTGTGGGAGCAAATAATTTGTGCTTGTATAGTGTTAATTTTCATATATCTTTGGTTCAGGTGGGTGTATCCCCCTTGATACTTTGGACAATCCATATCATCCTTGGGAAAGTGAAATGGAGAAGTTATATTCATATTTGTTAGGTATTTTCTTACCTGGCCAATTACGTTCTGTATGTGGTAAAATCTACACTCTTAATTTCTTTCTTTGGCCCTCTTGGGCTTTGGATGGTGCTCATCATACGAGTACATAAGCATTGTTGATAAGTAATCCACATCCTGGGTTGCCAATATCAACTTAAGCAAGCTGAGGCATAAAATGTCATAACATTATAAATCTAGATTAAATCATACTGAGCATGTCTGAAAGTGAGTAAGCAGAGTACAAGCAACAACATGTTAATGTATTCACCGCTTTCCAAAGCAAGGTAAGACAGATTTCCAGCAATTAAGAATATGTGATGCAGAAGTGCTAAACATTTCTAAATATAGTGAAACCTAAGAGGTATGGAAAATATTTTTCAAACAGTGGTATCACATTTATCATATTTATTACAGTATGGAAAGGAATGCTCTTTAGAGTAATGTTACCGATAATTATTGGTTTTGCCCTCCGGGAATGGGATGCTGGAGTTACGAGTAGGCGAGACCAACTTTAGCAATCCAACCTGCCTGTTGAAGTAATATTGACAAATTGGACCCGAACAGCTATGAGAAAAAGTGGGAAACTTGCAAATGGAAACTCGGGGAAAGCAAATTGTATAGAAGAGAGAATGATATCAAACCACACAAAGTGAGTTTAGGAGGGGAATTTATACAGCAGATTGAAGTAGGACTTGCACTGCTTTATTCTTTCTCAAAACCAGTTATGTTTGAGAGTCTCTTAATTTTTACGGCTGATGCAAACAGAAGTTTCTAGCACAAGCTGGCATTTCTCAGCTCCCAGCAAAGCTGATTGTTGCCATGGTGCTTCCTGATGCTGCTGTTGCAGGATAAAGGTTATAGGCCCTTGAAAGGTGACTTATCCTGCAGTAACAGGAGGGTAAAAGTCAGCCATAGACCTATCTACCATGGATGCAGTGGATGCAGGACAGAAGGAACCTGCATGCAAAGTATAAGTACAATCGCAGGGAAGCCAGGAGGCATCAGCTTTTTTTTGGTTGAGGAAGTGAAAACCTGGCATTGCTGAAATCCCGCCTCATAGCAGTTTTGAAAATCCAAGTCTGGATTTCATCCAAGAATCCTTGTTGTGGAGCAGCTTCTCCAAGGAAATCTCCTTGGGTCTGTAAATCCAGAGACCAGATTCGGTTCTCCGTATCTGAAAAATGCCCTAAGTCTTTGTTTTAATACAGCACTTGTCAGCTTGTACTACATAGCTACTTGAGGGTGCACAAAGTATTCCTGACGGGTTTTGAAAAAGCAACGGAGATAAAGCAGGGACGTTTAATAGGTTTAAATATTCCATGGAAGAGTCGGCATCTCTGCTGGAATTATTTTGCAGTGTGAAAATCAAAGGGGGGCTGGAGGCCACTATTTTAGAATAACAGAACAAAAACTGGCCTTTTGGATTTAGACCAATGACAGATTTGACCTTTTTCTTTCAGTGCAGTATTGATGACTAATCCTTTATTCCTTTATTATCTTTACTGGCCAAAGGCACTGCATCTGACTAAACCATTGCCAACAGCTTCTTTTTAAATGAGTGAATAATAAATTATTCATCTTCTTCTCCATCATTTATTTTCCAGAAGAACAGGTTTTGAAGAGAAAATCATTTGACATTTTATCAAATTTCATCTTAAAGGTATTAGTCCAGCTCCTTGAAAACTCCAGAGACCCTCACCCAAATGGGGGGAAACTATAGGTTTGTTCTTCTTTCCACAGAAGGTGGAAATCTTTTCAGAAATGTTACCACCGAGAGCAGGCTCTCAGTCCTCCTCCAACAGCTTGTTAATTGGAGACGTTTATGCTGCTGCTGTGTCTTCTCCTCTCCAGGGCCCACATGCAGTAGGTCAGACAGTAGCAGCTCGTATTTTCCAGTCTGGAAACTCGAGGTGTTTCCAGTGCTCATGAGGTGTTTTATACCTGGGGCAACTGGGTCAAGGGCTCAGGGCTGGTGGCTAAGAATGGGGTGCACCTGGCTCCCTCCCACCCTGTGGGTCACCAGCCTACTGCTGTATCTGCCCATCTAGCCCTCTGCCATCAGGCCCTCTCCTGGGTCTAACTGGGAGGAACTAGGGGCCAGGAATCAGAGATATTGCAAAAGCAGGCAGGGCTGATGTGGTGTCTTTCCCTTTGAAGGCAGGTGCTGGCCATAACCCAGCTTGTCCTACCCATGCTGGGGCACTGTCTGAATGCCCTAGCCCATCCCCTGTGACCTTGGCCAGCCTCCAGAAGAGAGTTATGGACTTCTACTCCCCAGGGCTGCTCTGAGTCCCTGCAGGGATTTTTCGGCTCCCCTTGGTGGATGGGAGGCAGGGCCTGCCCTGCATCCCTGGTGAGGATGAACCAACATGCTGAATGGTGCCTGAGAACCATTTCCACACGGTCTGGGCTCGACACACTCCGGTTCCTCACTTGTCCCACCCAGATGTACAAAAGGTGAGGAGTGCTGGTGGTCCAAGTGAGGCCAGACAGCCAGGCCTCCATGAGGGCAATGCCTTCAGGGCCCTCTCAGCTCACGTGTACACTGAGCTGACTCCATGGCCGGCTGGGGCTGTGCATTGGAAAATGCTCCAGTGAGCGGTGGGTATGGGCGCAATCATTGCAGGGGTCACGCAGGTGGGTGAGCTGTGCCCCTCCTGCAGGGGAGAGACACCCTGCTACATCAAGAGCACATGTCGCAGTCCCTTTTCGCACTCCCTGGAAACTCCTTGCTGAGGTGCTGTCTGCAGTTCTCACCGCTTTATTGGTACCTTCTCAACCGAAGGCCTCTCTAAGTCAGAGGACACCTCTCTAGACTCTTTGCTGCAGCTCCCTTCTTTGGGGGGTGCTTTCAGTTTTCTTCATTTGTACAAATATCTGTACCCCAGGTGATAAGCAAAACTTACATGATTTGTGTTACACTAACTACAGACCAGTCAGACCTGAAAGAACTTCCCTGCTATCAAACAGTGGGGTTTCCTTCCATCTGTCTTGTGCACAGGTTGAAAAGATTGGTGTTCAAACCTGGGGAGATTACACCAACCTCAAACCAGCTTTATTTGCACCAACAATTAACAGCATAGGAGCCTTTGCCATAGGTTATCACTGGAATCACATTGCTGGGGAGCTGCTGGCACCCTTGGCATACCTGACTGCTTGGATGAAGGCTCAAGACGTTCACAAACATGATGGACT